>NC_083344.1:44878726-44995615 GCF_019175385.1 Lycium barbarum | reverse complement strand
GGTGTGTAATCTACATCTTTCTAGCTAGAACTCGGTCGAATAAGAATCATTGATTCCCTCTGCTGTCAATTTCTTATTCATTGCGTTCGACCGGTGCTCCTTTCTCATCTCAAACCATAAGGGAAGTTGCGAGTTTTCGCTATCCCCAGACAGCCCTTTTCCTTCTTCAAGATAGCACTTACTGGGTGAAAGCTGCAAACCTCTACCTTCAGGCAGAGTTATGCCTGCAAACCTCTACCTCCAGGCATAGTTTAAAACTTAAACTTTGCCTTAAGAAAAATAACCAAAGCACCAAAAAAAAAAACACAAAATACGTACCTCAGCATGATCCTCTGTAGAAGGGCTTTCATTAACATTTTCATCAACAGTGTTATGGCCTTCATCAACAACTCTTTCATGTCGCTATTCAAATGAAAAAAAGACAAAAACAAAATAAGAACCACAGCAAAACATAAAATAAATTGACCAGGAAAAACTCAATAAAATATGACACAAAAGAAAATTAAAAGAACCATTACCTTTTCATAATACTCTTCATTGACAAGCAAATTCTTTATACTTCCAAATTGTGGAGCACGTCCACTCTCGTATGATAGCATAGTAGGTTCTTGAACTGTGCCAATAACTTCACAAAAATTTTCGCAATACACTGTCCAGTGAGACCAAATCTAAATCATAAAAGCATGGACAAAACCAACAAGATAATAATTCTTATCCTTTAAATTTGTCCCTTTGTTCAAAGTACCTCTGAGTGAATTAGAAAGCTCATTAAAACACTCATGCCTCCAATTATACTTCCTGAATAAGTTAATATTCTCTATGTATACAATTTGTTTCCACTGCCCAATCTTATCGCCTCTACCACCATATGACACATGACCTAGAATATACACCTCGGCTAGCATCACAGCATCAATGTCTATCTCAATTATATCTCTTGAACTTTTCATCAAATCCCTTAACCTAGAAATTTATAAATTATTTTTACCGTCCTTAATATGAAAATACTTTTTCAACAAAGAACTTCCATTCGTTCTGTTATATTTTTCATCAAAAGAACTAAGAGGAGGTTTAATTCGCAGACCAGTGATCTTAAAATCTTTCTCTGTGAATTTGACAACTTTTCCATTCAAATTAAAAGACATCACATTGTCTAAAGTTATCCGAACTTCTAGAATTCCAGACAACTTTATTTTATTCAATTTCATTACTCTTGCCACGCAGCAGTAATATGTGGCAAAAGTATTTGGGTGCAAATAATAATCACCAAATCGATCATCATTGTCACTACTACTCATTTTCACACATTAAAATTAAGAAAAAAAAATGTCAAAAAGACATACAAACACAGAAATGAAAACCCAGCAAACACACCCAAACACATACCCATCAAAATGTCATAATAAAACACATGCATTTGGGAAAAATGAAGAAAATAACCATAGAAAAAACCCATGTAAAAAATAAAATACATACAAACATTTGCATTGAAAAATTAATCACAAAAATATAACTATTAAGGGGAACTCACACATCAAATGGAACTTCCAGTAAGAGAATTCAACTTTGAAAGAGAGAATGGAACTTGAAGTTGATTATATGAACGGTTATGAATTCAAACTCACACTCAAAATGGAACTTCCAGTAAGAGAATTCAACTTTCAAAGAGAGAATGCAACTTGAAGCTGATTGTATGAACGATTATGAATACAAATTGATTGTAAAGTTATTTAAATTATATAATGAATAAAAACCAAAGGGCGGGACATTTATATATGTCATAAAAAAACTTAAAAAATTATCCAAGTGCATGTGGATTAAAAAATCTCACGTAGACAAAATTAGGCCTTCAAGCAGAACTTTGGGGCGTAAGTAAAAATAAAATTCTGCTTGAAAAGGCATAATTCAAATTACCACAAAAAAGTAAAAAAAAATTATTTATTCATTATAAAACAACAAAAAAATAAAAAGGTATACATTAAATCCCAAAAAGGATGTATTTTTTATTTAAATATAATAAAACATTTCCAATTTGCCAAAAAAAAAGTTTCAAAATAAAAGTTAAAAAGAACGTGTATACATTGTTAAATGTTAAGGACATGGGTGTAACAGACACATTTATTGTTGTATGAGTTGATTAGAAGTTGAAAAAATATTTGCAAGGTGCAAAACTCTACCTTCAGGCAGAGTTTTAAGTAGAGAATACTGAAGATTTTGAATGCAAAACTCTACCTTAAGTAAATTATGTCTTTTTTTTTTTAAGCAAAGCCACCAGAAAGGTGGAAATTTATTGATAAACAAAATATGCACTTATCAATCCAAAAGTGATTGATCAAATAAATAAAACGACAACAGAAAAGAAAATCAACAAGTGGAAAATGGAAATACAGATTTAGTTTGAAACAGACTATTAACAACTAATAATCTGTCACGACCCAGCTAGGGGCCGCGACGGGTACCCGGAGCAATTACCGAGCACCGCTTACTCTACTGCTTGTCTTGCTCATTTGATACTCTTTTATCAATTTTACATACCAATTGTAGGAAAATCATATTTAATTAAAACATAAATACTTTATATACATTTTCCTCTTGGCCATCAAAATAATATACATACATATGAAAGCATCTTGTGAGACCATCTAACCCACACTGCGTATCTACGAGCCTCTACTAACATAATGAATACATAGACGGAACAAGGCTCCGTCATGCCCAAAATATGCATATGTATTTGTATATCAAAAGAATAGCCATAAGCACCTCCGAACAATGGAGTGCTATCTATCAACTGACAGCTACTGAGGACCTGGGCCAAGCTCTCCTCTCTGTCTACCTGTGGGCATGAACACAACGTCCGAAGAAAGGACGTCAGTATAAATATTGTACCGAGTATGAGAGACATACATAATGAAAGGAGACATCAATAATATGGGAATAACATCAACATGAGACATCTGAATATGACTGATAATCATAAATGAAGTAATGCATGCTGTCTTACTCATACTCATCATCATAACATGTATGCATCATATGCAAGCTGCCCGTCCATGTCGGAACGGTGTGATAATCAATAACATTAGCCCGCGTCCAGGCCTCCCGCGTCCGGGCTACCATCTCATGCCGCCCACTAGTGGTGTCTGCCCACGCCCGTAGGTCGTGGTGTATCGGTATCGCCGCCCACCGAAGCGGTGTCTGCCCGGCCAACTAGACCCCGTGTGAAATGCTCATGACATGCTCAATGTAAATACTCATAGCAATATGCTTATCATAAAATACTTATCTTATCATAATGCGTATATAAGACTCATGATCAACTTTACTCTATCGGGGTGACGTAAGGTCGTGATCCCCCGATTACATTATGGAACCATCATGGACATTCTGCCTCACCTTGAAAGGACTAGTACATAAGGTGAGTGTAGGCAAGGAATAACATCATCATCATTCTAGTGTCATCATCTCATATAACTTATCTCATATAGACATTCATAGGCATAAGCTTTTAACTTCTTCGAATGTAAGAACTCATGCAAGGAATAGGGATTCAAGCTAAAAGATTCATGCCATTAGAAAGAAGGACTAGCCTCACATACCTTGGTTGTTTAGCTAAGATATCGCTCACTTGTTCTCCGTCGACATCACGTCGTTACCTTCATAAGAGAATTCGTATCAACATTAGTAAACTAACTATAAGAACGCGTCGCTAATTCTAGGAGAAGTCGGGAAACGCTTCCTTCGCTCATACTGCTTTTCTCACGTTCTATATCAACTCCCAATATTCATAATATTATTCGCAATATCATAATCGACAATCGTCATTTACGTACATTTGGCAAAATCCACCATTTTCCTCCAATTTTCCCTTATTTCTACTTCTAGCTCATCCTTGCGTTTTCATGCATTTAATGCTTGTTTCATGATATAATCATCATTTATAACGTATTTGTACTCACAACACTTCAATATTCGTAGTTCAATTCCACTATCATTCATTTATGTCACGATTCACTCAATAATGACCCATTTCTATGTTCTTCTACATTTCAAGTGTCTAAGCTTTCCAATACTTCAAACAACATGGAATAATCATGAAACTTACCTTGGATGATGGTGAAACAATCCTTAAGTTGAAATACTTCAATTAGCCAAAACCCTAGTTCCACCCTTTGTGGGATTTCTTGACTTAGATGATCCTTTGTTGTGCTCTTACACTTGATTTCATGAATTTGGTATTGTTGGTCTTGATGTTCTTTTGATTCTTTGGGAATTCTATAGATGAAGTATGTGGAGAGGTCTAGAAGTTTCTTGAGTTGTGTGGAAGAAAATGACGTGAATTGAGGCTTAAGTTCCCTTTTAATAATTCAAAATCTGGTCTTTAATGAAAAATTGTCGGGATGAACAGTGGTCGTAAATTGCAGTTTACGGACCGTATTGTGGTTTACGGTCCGTCCTCCATGGTCGTTTTTAATCATCCCAGAAACAGAAAGTTTGGCTGAGGATTATGGCAATTTACGACTGAGGTTTACGGTCCGTAAACCAGTTTACGGGCCGTCCTCCAAGTCGTTTTTAACCATTTTCACAATTTACAGAAAGTTGAGATTTTTGACAAGCTGGAGGACGATTGCACTATACGGTCCGTAAATCACTTTACGGGTCGTATAGTGCCATATACGACCACTGGACAGAAAATTTTTCCGCGACTTTCTTATTTCCAAAAATTCATAATTAGCCATTCCCGACTTAACAAACCATCATACACTCAAACTCTTCATCATTCCACTCATTATACAAGTACGGAGAAATTTCCGAGGTGTAACATAATCCAAGGGCCGTGACTTGATAACATCTATCACACCTTCAAAGTCTCACAGGTGGAATGTTTCAAATCAGTTGAATCATTCTTCAGGCCACTTAAATGTAGTTGTGTTCTTCTGTAGAAACCAGCATCTGTATGAAAGCAAAAACCCACTCTCAACTTTGTACCATTGTCAAAAGATCATGAATCCTAGCCTGGACATGTGTAGCTTCCATACTAAGAAATGAGCATGACCTTAATACAGTTATTGCATCTGTCCATGCTAGTGCATTCAGCATATTGAATATGGCTCTTCTACATATCTTGATCATCAGTCTGGTACTCTCTCTTGGGCTGTCCTTATTCTCAGGTTTGGAAATCCATCCTTTTCAATGTTCAATATCTTCCTAGCTTGACCTGGAAATTATTGAAGTGAATTGTACGTCAAAGTCTCACAAGTGGTCAAGTCCTTTGAATCATTCTTCAAGCAATCTTGAAAGGAGTTGTATATTGCTGCACCTTCTGCCTGAAAACCAGGTCCCTATACTACTTGATCTATAACTAGTACAATCTACTACTTAGATCATGAGCATCACACCATTTATATTAAGGAATGAGCATGCCAAGCACACTGATACCATCCAATACAGATGTTGCAATTACTCACAATCTGTTGAAAAACTGTACTCAACAATGGTTTAAAGTTCTGTCGGCAAAGACTAATCTGGTGCTTTGTCTTGAAGGGTTCTTATTCTCAAGTTAGGAATTCCTCCTTTTTCCATATTCAAAATCCTCTTATCTTGACTTCGTAATTCCTGAAAATTATGAAACTAAACTGAACCTGCAAAATCAAAAACCAAGTTAGTTAAAAAATCTGCAAGTCCATTTCCTTCTCTATGTATATGCTCCACAGACACTCTTTATTCATCCATCATCCTCTTGATACCATCCACCAACATTGAGATGCTCCAAGGGATATTCCATTCAGCATTTATAATCTTCTTCATGGTCATGGAATCAGTCTCTATAATCAATGGAAACAGCTGCTTTTCCACAGAGTACATCAGTCCCATTCTAATAGCCTCAGCCTTAGCCACAATATTTGATCCATCTGTCAGAATTTTAGCAGCTGCATACACCAAATCTCCCTCTTTATTTCTGATACAAAAATCAACAGAACTTGGTCCTAGATTTCCTTTAGCAGCTCCATCAGTATTACACTTGTAGAATCCAGATGCAGGTCTCATCCATTTAATAATTCTGCATATAACAGTAGGCTTATATCGTTCAAAGAATTGAATAATCTGATGCCATCTAGTTGGAATAATTAGACCAGGAAACTGAACTTTACATAACATATAAATGTTCAGATTTATGTCATATAGTACTCTATTCAGATTCATATTACCACCATGTAGCCTATTGTTTCTCCACTTCCATATTTGCCACACAATGAAAGCAGGCACTGCTTTGTATATGGTCTTCATTTTGAAATGGCATTTTGCTTCCCACCAACTTCTTATGGCATGTTTCACCTGAATACAATTCATGCTCAATCCAGCCCCTATATTAAAGTATCTCCATACCTTAGTAGCCAAATCTCCACACAGAAATATATGGTTTATTGTCTCAATCTGAGCAGTATGACAGCAACAACACTTTGAGACTATAGGAATGCCAATACTTGCCACCACTTTATCAATTGGCACTTTAAACTTCCACAATCTCCACCTGAAGAATGAAATTTTAAAAGGCACACCTTTGATCCACATATTCTGAAATGGAACTGTTACATTAGCTTTTTGTCTCAATAACTGCCATGCACTACTTACTGTAAACCTTCTTGTACTTGTCATCATCCACCAAGGTCTGTCCCATTCATTTGATACCTATTTAATATCAATTTCCTGTGTTATATGCTGCACAATATCTTCAGGAAACAGCTACATAAGTTTGCTGATATTCCATCCTCCATTTGACATAAGCTCAGAAACATCTTCAGCATGATCATTGATTTGCTAGGACTGGGGAACCACATAGCTGAGAGCACTTAGCTTAGTCCAATTGTCAAACCAGATGTTTGAACTTCCAATCTTTGGCTCCTACCAGATTTCCTGCTCTATACTTTCCCTTGCTTCCAACATCATCTTCCAGGCTTGTGACCCTCCCTTCTATTGAACCACCTAAGGAATTTTCTTCTTACAGTATTTATTCCACATGAAATTAGCCCAAAGAGAACTAGTGGTTCTAAACTTCCACCAGAGTTTAGCATATAAGGCTTTGGACATGTCATAAATAGACCTGAAACCCAAACCTCCTTCATGTTTGGGAATGCACATGTTAAACCAAGATGACCAGTGTCTGCATCTTCCTTCCTCCTTATTATTCCAAAAGAACCTGGCAAAGATCCTGTGTATTTCTTTTATAACACATTTAAGAGGCCTTATAGCAGATAGAACATGAATTGGGATACTTTGAAGGACACTTGTAATCAACACTGCTTTTTTCCTCCATAAGACAGTAACTTGTCTTTCCAAGTTTGTAACTTGTCTTTGACTTTCTTCAATAATTCAGTATAATCCACTTTCCTTTTCCTGGCATGAGTAATTGGTACTCCAAGATATGTAAAAGGAAATTGTCCTCTCACAAATCCTATTACTGCTGCAACCTGCTGACTTAACTCATCTGACACTTTGCTGAACATATAAAAAAACTTTTCCTCTTGTTTATCAGCTGTCCAGATATTTTCTATATTCCTGAGGAGTATCCATGATCATCTGTAAAGATTGGTTGTCTGCTGCAGAAAAAATGATTGTATCATCTGCATATGCCAGATGATTCAGCTCAGCCCTCCACTTTGGCAACCCATATCCAACAAAACCAGGCTGATCAAACAAAGAGTTTAATGCTCTTGAAAGAACTTCTGCATCTATAATGAAAAGAGCAGGAGAGAGTGGATCCCCCTGCTTGACACCCCTTGTAGAGTGAAAGAAACCATGTGCCTGGCCATTTAAAAGTACAGAATACCAATTATTTGCCAACAGCCTCCATATAAGGTCAATGAAAACTGAAGAGAATCCCATCTTTTCCATCACTTTATAGAGGTATAACCATGAGACCCTATCATATGATTTTGTCATATCCAACTTAATCACAACATTTGCTGGTTTTCCTCTCTTCCTTATATCAGTTACAATTTCTTGTGTCAACAATACATTCTCAATTATATTCCTGCTCTTAACAAAACCTGATTGATTTGGAGAAATCACCCTTATGAGTAACTTGTCTAATCTGTCATGAACTACTCTTGATATGACCTTATTGATAAAGTTGCTAAGACTTATAGGTCTCATATCAGAGAATGACTCAACAACATTCGTCTTTGGCAGCAAAACTAGATTAGTGTGAGTGATTGACTTGTGAAGAGTCTGTCCTTCAAAGAAATCTTTAACAACACTAAATACATAAGCCTTGATCACCTCCCAAAACTTCTGATAAAATATACCAGAAAATCTATCAGGGCCACAGGTACTGTCCCCATTTAATTCAAACACTACCTTCTGTACTTCCTCCATAGTAGGTTGTTCAGCAAGTAGTATATTATCCTCCTCTCTAATCAGTTCAAGAATATGATTAAGAATTGGAGAATCTTCACTAACCTCCTCATGAGTAAATTGCTTATGGAAAAAATTAGCAGCTTCAGCAGCAACTCTATCAGCATCCTCTAGCCAATTTCCAGTAGCATCCATAATCCTCTTAATTTGGATTCTTTTCCTTCTTTCTTTTACCAGACTATGGAAATATCTTGTATTCTTATCACCTTCTGAGAAACAGTCTATCCCAGCTTTTTGCCTCCAGAATTCTTCCTCATAGTGAAGATACAGTTTAAGTTCTGCTTGTGCCCTTTGCATGACCATTTTATTTTCTTCAGATGGATTCTCCTCAAACAACTGCTCTTTAATCTTAACTATATCCTCTCTGATTACTAGTTGTTTAAAAATGTCCCCAAAAGTAGTCTTACTCCATGTACTTAAAGCAGCTTTCAGTTTCTTCATCTTGAGTTTAAAGGACAGAAACACATCATCAGATAAGACTGCTTCCCATTGCTGCTTAACAAAGTCAAGAAAAGTATCATGTTCCACCCAGAATTTGAAAAATCTGAATGGTTTGATAAAATTTTCCACTTGATCTCCATAAGATACAAGTAATGGTGCATGATCAGAACCAGTCCTTGACAAATGTGCCACTTCTAGCTGTCCAAACTAATTCTGAAATGTATCATTATGCACAATCCTGTCCAATCCCTTAAAAATGCAGTCATTGGTAGCCCTACCATTCCACCAGGTGAAAGGACTCCCTTTGAAAGGCATCTCATGCAACTCACAAGAATTCAGACAAAAAGCAAAATCTTCATATTCTTGTGGCAATACTGGTAAACCTCATATTTTTTCTTCTTCATTCAATATAACATTGAAATCTCCACCAATCAGCCAAGGAGATGTCATATTACTAGTCAAGAAGTATAAACTATCCCACAACTGCATTCTCTCCACTTCTGAACATTTAGCATAAACCATTGTAACCACCATATCTCTATTCAAATCTTGAAACTGCAGCTTTACCGTAATGGATTGTTCAGTATCCAACAGAACCTCAACATCAACATTGTGTTGCAGAAAAAACTAGATTTTACCATTACAGTTGAAATTAGCGTAAGGCATTCCAAGTCTTCTTCTATATTTCTGAATCTGTCTATGATGCTGAAAAGGTTCCATCAAAGCTACCAAAAAGAACTTGTGATGCTTATTTAACATTTGAACTCTATGAAATGCTTGTTGGGACTTCACTGATCTTATGTTCCAAAATAAGGATTTAACAATCATTTAACAGATTTCTTAGAGTTATTCCTTGTTGAGTACCTCACTATTTGTGGAACATCAGAATTTTGCTTTCTTCCCTTTCTTGGCCCTTTGCTTTGTGATTTTGGAGATAATCCTGCTTCTACACACATCTGTTGTCGTTTCATATCAATAGCATCACCATCAGCATCTTCCTTCTTATTGTTGACCAAAGTCAACTTATCATTTTCCTCCTGTAGCTTGTGAGAAACTACATCATGCAAAGCCTTATTAGGTGATATCCTTACAGTAACACTCAGAGGCTGAACATCCTTAATATCAGGAATAATGGCCAAAGCTAAATTCCTTTGTTCTGCATCAGCAACTTTCTCAGGATAATAGCCAACCAACAGCAAGTTACAATTAGAATTGTGTACCTCCTCATTAGAATTATCCTTCAGAATTAAAGCCTGAGCAGAATCCTCCTGATCCATGGAACCAGTCATACTTGGAGAACAACTAATAACCCTTTTATCATCATTCTCCAGACAAATTGAGTACTTTCTAATCCCACCTTGCATCTTCTCATTAGAAACTTCATTCAAATTCAGATCACCTGCTTGAGTACATTCAGACATCTGATTTTCCAGAGAAACTTCAAAGGCCTCTTTTACATCATGATACCTATTAATTACATCGAAACTCTGATGAAAATCTTCATCTTCATCCCTAACACCCCTATTTTTCTCTCCTAGTTGTTGATCATCTGTATCTGCAAGTGCTAGAATACTGTTAACTAGTACTTGATCCTTATTAGTCAAATTATTCACCCCATCCCCCGGATCATGCATAACTTCCAAAAACACTTTTATTTTGGTCAACATCATCTTTGCCCACATATTGATTAAAAGGTCCTAACACTCCTTCTCCAACATTAAGATCTTCATCAATTCTTCCCTGCACCATTACAAACTCTTGAACATCTTCAGATAATTCATTATTATCACGTTCTTGACAATCATAAGCCTTCTTTGAACCATAATCCACATTAACCTCCAGAGATTCTGCTTTGCCATCCAGCTGTGGATTATTAATCTCTTTTTGAACAGGATCACCATTACTCTGCTGTGTTTTGTTAATAACTACTACACTTTGATTATCAGCTTCACTATTGTGCACCTTAGCAATTTCATTCTCATAAAATTCACCCTCTTCCAGAGACTTGGTTCTATTCTTAGCCTGATGCTTGTCCAGAACTAAAATTGTAGCTTCTACACCATCATGCACCTTATTATGATTCTTCTTGTCATCTACAGATGCAACTGCAACCCTTTGTTCTACAGAAACATCCTATTCTATCACATCCTCCTCATTACTTTTATTCTCACTACTCAACTTACTAACTCCAGTATCCTCTACTCCTTGGTTCAATACCTCAAATTTGTTTGACACATTAACTTCTTTGTTTCCATCATCCTTCCCAGTTGGAATCACTTTGTTCTTGTGCTGCCCTTTGTTTCCAGGGTAAGTTATCACAGTACCACTGGATAACACTTTTGGTAAATATTATTGCACTGGTTTTTTCCACCCCCTATATCCTCTATATCTTCCTTGTTGGACCTGCCCTTGTTTACTTGTTCCAGGCTCATCTGCTATAACTAAAGCCTTTCTTTTATACTGAATCACTTCTTCTTTATCTGCCACCTCATTTTCTAGCAATTCTGGATGAAGCACCCAACAATATTCATTGGAATGACTTTATAAAAAACACTTTGTGCAATACTTTGGTAGGTAGTCATATTGAATATTAACTTTAATAGACCTGATATCCTTTGTAACATCATCTTCAATCTCCATCCACACAGACTTAGGCAAATCTGCAAGTAAATCTACCTGCACTTTCACTCTTGCACTATTTGGCCTAGTTTTGTTAATAGTAGCAACATCTAGATGAATTGGCTTGCCCACAGCTGAAGCTAATGTAAACAAAGATTCCTTGACAAAAAAGGTAGGAAGAAGGTTTGGAAACGAAATCCAAGCCATAGCAATTGAAGTCTCCTTTTCAATACTGAACTTAGAATCATATATCAATGGTCGCATTTGATAAGAATGACCATCCTTTTCCTTCAACCAAAAGAAATTTTTTGATGAGATAGTAATAAAATCTTCCCTTAAATCACATCTTATTAAAACATGTCTATCTCTCAAAAAGCCTACACGACAGTTACCCTTTACTCCACACTGTTGAGGTATAATAGTTCTCAACTCATCTAACTCGGGCCATCCATATGAAAACTTACCAACAATGTCATTTTGTAGGTTTTCAATCCTCTCCATTCGTAATACTTCAGAGGAGGACCGTCTTACGACGTGTTTACCATCTATAATCTCAACCTTCTTCATAGGAATGGATTCACACGTTTGCATGGGAATTGCAATGGTGTCATGCAGTAGGGTATGAAGATATTTCTGTTCTGTGTTCGTAGGGATTGGTGTTTTTGGTTGTTGAGGATTGCTGGACGAGGAGAGGGTAGGGAAATCTTGAGGAGAGAAAGGCTGACCAACCACTAGACGCGGTGGCTGGCCAGTGGCCGGAGTGCCCATAGAACTTTTAGGGTTTTCAAATTAGGGTTTGCTTGGGAGGAGAGAGAAGAGAGCTTTTTTTAGTATTGTTTTTGGGAAGTTTTTAGTAAATTATGTCTCTACCCCCCAAACAGAAAAAAAAATTGTTTATTCATTATAAAACCACAAAATAAGAAAAGATATACATTAAATCCAAGAAAAAATTATTTATTCATTAAGGCGGAACTTTACAATCCAAAAACTAGTCAAATTCTGCCTTCAGGCAGCACTTTAGAGTCCAAAAAAAGGAGTCAAGTTAACTGCCTTCAACTCTGCCTGAAGTTAGCAAAACTCTGCCTGAAGGTAGAGTTTTGAAAGTCTTTTATTTTTGCAAATTGAAAGTGTTTTATATTTAAATAAAAAATACATTCTTAATGCAAAAAATCTCTACGTTAATGCAAAAAAAAAAAAAAAAAAAACCAGTATACATCACAAGAAAATGGGAAAAACACAATAACATAACACTTGCCTTCATCAAAAAAGTATACAAAATCTTTAAAAAAATCATCAATTCACTGTTCTATATCAGTCCCCAGAAATCATGTCACACCCCAATCTCATCAGGGCATGATGGACACCCAACCCTTACTTAGAGCTGAGCGAACCCGCTGGTATTAACACAATGAAACTGGACATATAAAATTTTTTGGAAATATAATAAAGTACTTTCAGTCAAACCATAGAAATTTGCGAACGATACTCAATTAATCAAAAACCGAGTAAGTCAAACTAACTACATGGTCGCTTTACTCAACACATGACATCTCAACATACTAACCACAGGACACTGTCTGCAAAGTCTCTAAGAGTAAACACCTGAATCATATGAGTCGGGACGGGGTCCCGACATACCCATACACACACATGATAACCATAATGACTCGGCACTGCCTCAGGAAGAAAATGGAGTTTGCCAATCCCAGCTATAGCCAACCACTCTAGCTGAATACTTTTACCTGCAAAACAATCAGGGACTGTGTGGCATGAACACAGCGCCCCCAGGCAAAGGGACGTCAGTACGAACATTGTACCGAGTATGTAAGGAATAAGAACATCAAGTACAAATGAATCATGAAAACCAGTTTCAACAGTTGAATGCATCTATGGCTAACATCTGAGAATATCTGCGTAACTCTATATGACTGAAACTGACTCTGTGGCGTATGATAGGCATAGGTTATAACATAACTGATAGTGATTTGGAACGTACAGCCCGATCCATATATAATATAATAGTGCCGAGGAACGTACGGCCCGATCCATATATAATATAATATATATAAATGCACGTAAAACCCGGAAAAGGATACTCTGAACTCCTCTGGTGACATAAGAAGCTAGTATGAAAAGCCTCTGGGAGTTATGGACATAAAACATAGGAGGCCAAGGATACAAATATCTCTACACTATCTAAGAATAGAGTCTTTGGAACTCGCTTACTCACTGTGTTCGTTCATAGGATAAGGATCATGCCAAAATGAAAGAAAGGGATAGCCTTAACATACCTCTGCCGCTTTCCAGCTAACCACAGTCCATCTTCGGGTCACGCTAATCTATCAACAATATCAATTTACCAACAATCAATCCAATATATATCCTTAGAATCAATCCCTTAAACTTATCTCTATTTCTAACGGAATTTCGACAGCATTTCCTTTATAAACTGGACAACCCCAAAAAATCCAATTCAGCTAAATTATCAATAACAACAAGAACCATCTCATATAAGCCTCTTTAAACTCAAAGCGTCAACTCCCAAGGATATACACCAAAACAGCCCGGTATACGCTTTGTATATGATATCTTCATACACTTTATTCTCCCAAATTCAAGAACAACAACTTATTAACAACATCAACAACAATATCAACAATTATTTTATATCAATATCCAAATAATTCTATCCATTTAATCATACCAAAATATCCCCCAAGTCATTTGATATCCAAAAATTATAACCGAACTTTCAACGTCATTTTCTCTATTCTAACCCGTCAAATCTATCAATGATCATGGTAAGAACATCATTAACATCTTAAACATACCTTATATGAGCAGCCACCACGAAACCAACATCCCCCACGTTCAATTTTTAGCTTAAAACGACAACGACAACTCGTACTGCACTTTATCCTTCACGAGCCTCGCAATTCGGGGCCTCGAACTTGATCGAACCCTTGCTTTATCTCTCTAAACTCCCCTCACTATCTCTCTACCATGTTCTGGACTTTTTGGTATGAAATGAGGATGATAAGGGTTAAAACATCCCTTAAATAGCAAGGGAAGTGGGCCTGACCAGACTTGGAGTTGGGTTGGACCGAGCCCACTGCCCAGCTTGACATTTCTATCTTAAAACGTCCATAACTTTTTATCCCTATATCTTGTGAAGGCTCACGACCTATGTATGGAAATCTAATTCAATTATCTAAAACTTTAATTTTTGGAGTTTTCCCAAATTCCCAAATAATGATGGGGTTATGGCCTCCCGAAGTCAGATCACCCGAAAACGTAACTTAAAAACATCTTTTTGGAGAGCTTCCACTTGGATTTGGCTCAAGGGTCCTTCTTGAGTTGTGTTTAACTTCACATCTATTGTCCATATAAATTTTCATATGTCCTTTATAAAAATCCCATTATGTGGGCCCACCTCAGCTTACGGTTACGAGGGCTATATCTTTTAACGTATCATTCCAATCATACTGTACGAATTCCAAAAATCATACGCATGCTATCCTCGTGCTAATACAGTAGAATTTCATCCTTTATACTTGTAATATTTGCTCCTCCTTGAGCTCACATTAAGCCGCCTACAACCTTATTAACGCGAAATTTTCTGGGGTGTAACAAATCAAGTGTTTCTCAATTGGTGTATCTTCCGGTGTAATCTAATTCCAGCAAGGAAAACCATCATCATTATTGTTTCCATCTTTGCATCTCTGACGTTTTCTAGAAACTTCATCAGCTTCTGCTACTTCATTTAGATTTTTTGATGCTTCATGAGAACTAGTTGTCTTCACCACATACTCTCCGTGTCTAAAAGCTTCATTAAATTCTTCAAGAACTAATGCTTGACGTGCTTCGCGCTCTTTCTTTTCTTTTGCAATTTACATTTCAATATGAGTAAGTGTTTGAGTTTTACCAGACAATTGACTTGATGGAGAAACAAAAGCATCACAAAAAATATCCACCATGGTGGCGGGATCATTTATCGTAGAACTTGCTTTACAAAGCATATTCTCCAGATATTGCTGCAAATCTTTCTGCAAATGTGAATCTACCTTGACCTCTTCGTTCACCGGATCACCTAAATCAGATTGTCTGTTAGCAAACCCAGAATATAACATGATTTGTTTTCAAGATTGAGTCGAACTAAACTTTCGATCAGAGAAACAAATCTAGTTTCCAAACTGTCAATTCTACTGTCTAAATAAATCCTTTTGACTTTCAGCAGCTACTACACATGACTTGGTTTCATCGTCCACGCGAACTAAACTATCAACCTCTTTAATAACGCCAACAATTTTTTTATCCAATTCTTCTACACGACTATTTGAAACAATCCTATAAAAAGGACCAAAAAGAAAGAAAGTAAGAATAATAGAAAAAGAACAATACATTGTAACGGTTCGCTTTTTTGCGCGGGTCTAGTGCGCGAGAAGGATACTACGAACTCGCTGACGCTCTTTCGGACTTCTTTCAAAAAAGAGTCGCGACCTAATTTTTAGGAAATTAGGAAAATCAGTTTTGAAGGGTTTATTTAAACGCCGTGAAAACCTTCATAATCCAGAGTTCTAGGTAAGGGTTCTGGTGATCCCCTGGGAAAGGTGTTAGGCACCCCAATATTAAGGATCTGTACTATACGGTTGACCTTCGAATTCCAATGTATGAGTATCTGTCTAAACTGCTTATTTCGTGTTTACTCTCGCTCAAAAAAAGGAACTGTCATGCACATCATTTATTTTTTAGAAAAAAATTGAATATATTCTCTTTATATATAGGGTATCATAGTTCCGAATTTATAACATCCGTATAGAAATAATCCCCTTTTGTAAGGAGTATATCTTTTTTTAGACAAGAGGATGTAAAAGTAGTTTTTTTGTTTTTATAAGTTAAGCCCTTATACTCATACACTTTGCTCGGATCGATCCGTATTGGTATGTTCAGCCTTACCCGGAATTATGCATTACGAATTAGTTTCATTCGTTTGTGAAGATGTTTTTATACAAAATGAATATATCTTGTCTGTATATACTCGTTTAGTTGAGCCTGATATAGGCCAAAACGGCATCAATTTTTAGAAGTCCTCCTTTATATTTAAGAAAATAGGTCTTTACGATTTCCCTGAAAAATAGAGCACCTGAGTTCGTTTGGATTAAAACCGAGTTGATTCTGATCAAAATTTACCCACTATTAATTTTCAGGTAAAAAAGTAAGTTATTTGGGCATTAGGCCCATAAAAAGCCAAGACGAAAGTTCCTTCGGTTGTGAAACAAAAGAATTGATTTGAGTAAAATATTTGATCGATTTTTCAGTTATGAAATGCAACAATCCATTTGTTTCTAAAATATTCAGTTTGTAGTTTTTTGAAGAAAAACAATTTGCAAAAATGCCAGTTTTCACTTAGTTATATGAAACATTATGCCAAGTCCGTGATTTTTGAGAAAAGACGCGCGTGAGGGCCTAAAGTCGACTAAACGACGTAAGAACCATTGTCCTAGGACGTCTAATTCCAACTATAGGTTTTCCACTATAATACGAGTTTACACACACACCCTTATGAATACATTCAGTTAAAATAAGCTGCATAAATGTAAAGAGACTGGGTTAGGTTAGGGGTATACCAAGCCCCTAGTTTAGTCATTTGCACCCTTGACTGGGCCTTCTGCGCGCCTCACTATCTTCTCTTGTCTTCTCGGACTCTATTTTGGAAATAGTATTCCTGCTTGGGCCTTAGGCCTAAGAGGGTGGTTTCATGTGTTTTTAACCGAGCACTCGCGTAATAGGAGGAGGGGGGGGGGGGGGGGAAGGAAAAACACCGGTTAGTTTATAATCGCTGAACTTATCACGGAGATAAATGACAAAATTGAACACAGACACACACACTAAAGGATACAGAATATACACACATATACATGTATAAGGCAATTTACACTTGTCCTATACCTGCCCCTTTTCCCTACTCTAAACGAGGCTCAAGTTATCCTAGACTTAGGAGTGGCATGGGGACTCGGTCTGGATCCCGTATATCCGGTGTCGCAAAATTTCCAAAGGGTTTCAGAGAACCCCAGGCATGGCTAATACCGGGAGATTAAGAAAACCCCGAATTACCATGCTTGGCCTTGGATTTATTGGGACCTCATTAGAGTGGACAAAGAGAGTCTCAAGCAAACATGAGCACAAAATAGTCTACTAATAGGTTAACATGAGCAGTCATGGAAACAGTCCTCAAAAAGAAAGAAAAAATCCGACATCACAGCATACTATTTGACCAGATCAACTACAACTAAAAAGGGAGAACAGAACAAGCACCCAACAATTTGCAATAGAAATATAGAGGTATGGGAGAGGCAGTTGCCAAGAGGGAGATATAACAAATCAAACTTGCATGGGCTTCAAGGAAAAAACAGTTAGCTCAGATGGCATCAAACCTCAAAGATATACTCATGTAAGCACCAGTGTTTTAAAAGGCGTTTTTGAGGCGAGCCTCGGGGCGAGCCCCGGGGCGGGGCGTACCAAAAATGCCTCGGGGCGATGGGTCGGGGCGCAAGTCCCCAAAGGCGTACGCCCAACAATTTGGGGCGTACGCCCAGGCGTTTGGGGCGAGTTTTTTTTTTGTTGGGGCGTAAGCCTAGGCGTTTGGGGCGAGTTTTTTTTTGTTGGGGCGTAAGTCCAGAAAACTTCTTCAAACTAAAACGAAATTTGTTAAATAAGTCCTTAGTATAATGCCCAAATTTTCAAAAGTCAACATGTAATTACTCAAATATTTTAAAAAGGAACTGAAACATTAAATTTAAAAGTCAAGACCTTTTTTTATTGCTAGAATGCCTAATATATGTTCTTTTCCAATTATTTATCTTGTTTTCTACTATCTCAAAAAAGTAACGAGCAGTTACTTATACTTGTAAGTACGTATAATAGATTGTTCTAATTAGTTTTTTTGTGGGGGTGGAGTATGTATATGTGTGTGTGTATATATATATATATATCACTTATTTATTGTTTTCTTCAATTTTTTACGTTATTTAACCAATTTAAAAGTATTTATTATAATTATATCATTTTATAAAATACTAAAAATTAAAGTCCCATGAGGCTTACGCCTCGTGCCTCGGGGCTTACGCCTCGCTGAGGCAGACATAAAACGCCTCGCCTTACGCCCCCGCCTTTTAAAACACTGGTAAGCACCTTACAAACAGCAATTAAATCACTGATCTAAACAGAATTAGACTTAAGCTGGCACTGCCTAATAGGTATTTGGAGTGAAGGAAGGTGTACATGATCCCACATAAGGAGCAATGTTGAACAAAATAGGAAAAAGGAAACAATTACTCATAATCAAACTTACAAAGCAGAAGGGAGAAGAAATAGGCAATTAGTAAAGCAAAAGTCATGATCACACTCAGAGGACCAATGGCACTAGATGGTATGAGAGACTACTCTTAACACTGGTCATGAAAAGGGCAGGGGCCAAGCCACTAGGAAAATAAGTAGGTCTAGGGCAAATACAAGGCCGGGGGGAGGGGGGAACATCATGCACAATAAGCCCAGCAGCCAAATAGGATCACCATGTGATAAAAAAAAAACTTGCTCATTAAATGTGAAACAAAAGGTTTTTTGGAAGAAAATCAGTGTCACTATATCACAGGAGCAGCAAGACAATGCTGAGAATAGGCAAATGACTTGTAACAGCCGGGTCTTAACTTAATGTTTAAACGGGGGAAGGGGAAGGGACAAAACGAAATGCAGTCATAGGAGAATATGCACAAACCATGGACAGGTTGGGATATACCACTTAAACAAATTCAATCAAGGGATACAAGCACCAGGAGCCCCTAGACTATCACGACCCAACCGAAGGGCCATGACGGGCACCCAAAGCTAACCCGCCGGTCACCTCTCGTCAGACTTCCACAATCATATCTAGGTGAGCCACATGGCCTACTCATAATATCTATGCATCAATAATACACTTTTCATCAGACTATGGCACTTCTATAACAACATCAACAACTATGCCCACATATATACACAAGCTGACTAGCCTAACCAAATGATATACAAAATACGAGCCGACAAGGTTAAGAGACATCTAGGTATATACAACTATCTACGAGCCTCTAGAAAGAGTATGTAACATCGTAAGACGGGACAGGACCCCGCCATGCCTATGTATATATACACAAAAGAATAGTACCAACAGTTTCAGCTCCGAATCAAATGGAGCTCCTCTAAGTAGTCTCTGAATAAGCAGCCCAAGGGTCAAGTCTGTCTCCCTGTCCACCTGCGGGCATGACGCAGCGTCCACAAACAAAAGGACATCAGTACGAACAATGCACTGAGTATGTAAGACATAAGCAATAACATAATAATAGCATGAAGGATAACATGAGATGGAAGGGTCATGAGATAGTGGGCCCATTCATACCTCTAGCGACGTTTATCGTATTTACTTACCCTTTTCCTAATAAAAACCTTTCATTACATACACATACATATATAGTAATACTATACCTGACCATGTAGGTTCGGTGTCATACATACCCGGCCATAACAAGGCTCGATCTTATACGTACCTAACCATAGTGGTGCGCGCGCAGTAGATATCATACCTGGCCACCGAAGCTCGGTATTACCAAATAGCCATACATATATATATATATATATATATATATATATATATGTATATGTATAAGTATCATCAACATCATCATCACTATATCTTTCCTTAGAGGGCCAACTATCGTAGGATGAGATCAACAATATCATGAGAGTATCAAGACTTAGGAGCTTTAACACTTCTAGAAATAGGGGCGTCATGGAAGACATGGTGAATTTCATGAATAGGTGTACAACAATGGAATCATGCCTTAAGAAAGAAGGGTTAGCCTTACATACCTTTTCTGCTCCTTATGCAACTCCAAGTTCACGTTCCAAATCCGCCAAAATCTGTGAATTGGTCATGTTTACCAAACTTGATTAGAGCCTTTATAAGTTGATTCTTCAAAGTGACACTTTGTCTGCCGAAATTTTGGCAACATTTCCCCTATAAATACACCATCCCCGAGAATACGGCTCGGCCCCAAATTAACAACAACAATCCGAGAATGGAACTCGGCCAAAGCAACAACAATATTAGCAATTCCTTCTAGCAACACTTCAACATTCAATTCTATTCAATTCAATTCAACTCGATTCAATTCAATTCAATTCATATGACTTTCAAAGCATTTTAATCAACATACAACTTCGTCCAACACCTTCCAAACTCATAAACTACATCAACATTCCGCACATTGACAATATTAATCACAATAACACAAGACTATATGAAGGTCACATTCTCCTCCAACAACTTACAAACGATTCCAACTTCATTTTCAATCATTAAATTCTCATTTTACATTATGGAATCCACAACGACATCAACTAGAATATCACATGAACTCGATTCATCAAAGCTTACCAAACAACACCATTCTCGGCCATAGCAACTACACACATATGTCCATGAATTTTCCATCTTTTCTATACATTACAACAACAACAACATACTACATGAAATTAATTCAATCTTCTCTACACAATGCAACAACCATACGGCCAACACACAATATCCATATTCTCATGAATTTCATCCCTTTTTACATACTATAACATGCACAAACATTCATAACATGTAAAAGAAGGTTAAATTCTTACCCTTTCCTTTCAAGTTTCCTCTTGGTCAAGGTTATGGATTTGTCCAAGTAAAGGATTTCCTTGTCCCAACAACTCTTCCATGTTAACAAGCACCTCCAAATTGGCTAGAATATTAGAAGGGAATGATTTTTCTTCATCAATTCTCCATGGCTAAATTCTTGATGCCATGGCCGAATAGGCTACTATATTTCCTCTCTTCTTATTTTCTTTCTTTGTTCTTTGTTGCTCTCCAATTTAATTATGAAGAATTTGTCATCTTTTGCATGTATATATATATTTTCCCCCTCCAAATTTTTAAATAGCCACATGTCCCCCTTCTTTACCTTTCTAGAGTTTTCCTACAATTAATCAAAGAAGACCATTTGTCTTCTTGAACAAGCTTGGTCAATGCATTGTTTTATAAATTTACAATTAGCCCCCATCAATTTAAAAATAAGGCATATAGTGCACGGCCAACATGACCTCTTTATGAATTTTCTTGGACTTTTGTAAAATTCCCATTTTGCCCCTAACCTTCCACAATATTTCCATAAGCCATTTTGCGAATTTTCCTTTTTGCCTTTAGTCTTTCTCACTATTTCCATACTACCAACGTTCGTAAATAATATTCACAACAGCTTATACATTAGAATAAATTTTGAAAATGCTCATTCCCTTATCTTCGTCACGACTACCTTGGAATATCCGAACGTATGAAATACGAGATATAACATCCTCCCCCCCCCCCTTTAGAACATTCGTCCTCGAATGTTTAACTGATCTTAGGGGGTGTCATAATATTTCGGGAGGATCCCTTGTAGTCGTCCTTTCCTTCATGCCCACTCCTTATCCTTTACCTTATTCCTTTTATAATCGAACTTCTCAGTCTTCACCTGAATCTCCTTCCCGTGTCATAGGTTTTCTAATTTATTGGGCCAACGTATTATCCTTCTCTTTCTCAGATCATCTCTTTTCTGTTACTGTTTCGTGACCATATCTTAGCAAAAGCTACACCTTCAGATTCTTACTACAACTATTCTTTAGTCTCTTTTCGTATCTCTCAATACCGATACACTTGTCTTTGACTTCATGCGTTGGTGCTCGTTTCGTTTATCGTCATTCCTTGTAAGGCCCAATATGGCCTCCCCCCCTTTAAGGGGTTCCTTATATGCTCATAGTCCTCGATGAAGTCTTCGCCTATACCTTTATCCCTCACCTTCTTTTCCAGCTTGTGCCTAACATATCGAAAACTTCTTATCTTAAGCTTTCCTTTTACTTCCTGTCTAGGTCCTCATTTGTCCACATTTCCATACCTTTCTATCCTTTATTCGTCCTTTCACTTGCTTAGCTCTCTTGCTCGTAATTCTTTCTTAACTACGTGTTCGTGTTGTAGCTGTGCGTCCGTATTTCTTAAGCGTCCCGTTACTTTCTTAAACCTCTAAGCATATTACTATAGTTACATACTTGTCCTTTTACAGATCTTTCAGCTTAACACCATCACCATCCTAAGCATTCCTTCTCTTACTTCACATTCCTCTACCCTGGTCACCATCCTCTTAGACCTACTTGTTGAAATCAACTCTCAACCTCTCCACATTCTCGTTGTTTCCTCTTACCTCACTCTATCTCGTCTCACATGCCTACTTGAACTTTTATCCTAGTGGTCTCGTATTTTTATCATTAATTTCTCGCGGGGGTTTCACTCACTAAGGTTTTCTTAACATTCTCCTTTTCCGACATTTAAGCTTTCTACCTTTCATCTTACACTCTCTTTCTCTCCCAAGTATTGTTATACTGGAATTTCCGAACTCAACCTATAATATAATAATAACAGCTCATTTGCCGCACTTGTACCATTTGTTCTTGTTGTCACCCGTACTTCGGCACCATTGCGTGATCAACACCTTCCTTCTCGTAGTTTCGGTTGTTGGGGCTCGCACGCCACCGATACAGTTATATGCGGGATATCTTATACATTCATATATACGTACATATTCACTATCAACTAGTTCACCAAATACTCCCAAGCGCTGTTCAAGCCTATCCTAATCCCGGGACTGTGGTGCACTTTCTGTCCTTTCACCGAGCTAGTCTGCCTTGTGCTACGTGTCTTCTTATGGTCTCCAGCCATCTTATATGCCGTAGTTTCACGTAGGCTATTCTAGTTTTCCATTTGTCTCTTATGTCCAAATATGTAACATTTCCTTATAAACTTCCCAGGGGGTCACCCATCATGGAATTGCTCCAACCTGAGCGCGCTTAACCCAAAAGCTTCACTGAAATTCGGTGCCTTAATGCCGATATTTTCGCGTCAGCTTCCTCACATGACTTTTATTACCTGTTCTGGGGCAAGTCGAAGTCTTACAGGCTCCGAAACATTTTCGTAACACGTCCTTTCTTTTATAATTACCGTTTTGCCCTCCTTGATTCCTAATGTTCACCTTCCGCCTATGTATATGCCAACATCCCGTCCTAGGCATCCAGATTATTGATGGTAGCGATCACACCTTCATCGCCACACCAAATCCTTAACCTTTTCGGAACAACGCATCTCATATATTACCTATTCACAGTGTTTCCTTTTCACGGTCCTTCCTGTTAGACGGATCCATTCTGACAAAACCTCCTTTACCATTTTTACCTTTCAAGGTCCGTACGTAGGAAATATCGACAATATCTTAAAGAACATACGGCTATATGAAATATTCCAGCCACCCAGAACTTCCAGTTCCCAGTATCAGAATGAAATATCTGGACGTACTTCTGTGACTTGTCATATCATCACTCGCCTGCTTCCGCCGCTGCTAGGCATCTGCGGAAATTAACGGTTAGTATAAGAAATCTTACTTCCTATGTCTTGGCTCTATCGAACGATCTGAGACAGAAAGAAGGTCAACAATCCCTAGATGCCCCGCAGCCTCTTGTTTATAAATGTGGCCGGCTTCACATTCATAAACAGGACTCTACCGGACACGACTTTGCAGACAACCCCTTAGACCGACCTGCTCTGATACCACTTTGTCACACCCCGATACCCCTAGGGTGTGATGGGCACCCGACCCCACGTTCGGAGCCGAGCGGACCCGCTGACTCTTATTACGTACTTGAATTTTTTTTTTGAACTTCTAAATCAAGTATACATAGTAAAGCTTACTGAAACATTTTCTTTTGTTGCTTTCAAATGAAATAAAGTCTGTAACTGTGAAATACTTAAATCGTAACACCAGCTGACTCCCAATACCCACAACTCTGTCTGCAAAGTCTCTAACATCAACAAACATCGTAGCTCAGATATTCTGACTCGGCAGCACTCCAGAACAAGTGGAGCCTGCCAACTCCGCCGGAACGTCTTCTGTGATAGCTGTAGCTCATCTGGTGTACCTGCGCGGCATGAACGCAGCCCCCGAAGAAGAGGGGTCAGTACGAGTAATGTACTGAGCATGTAAGGCATGAATAGTAAGATAATAAAAGGATATACAGTATGAATAATAACGGAATAGACATATGGAGCTTATCCTGGGACAGATGTAACCTGTACATATGAATGCCTTTCTGCGGATACCATGCATGCTTAGATTCTTATTCAGAAAAACGGTACTTCTTCTTTACATAAACAGAAAACAAAACATTTCAGAAAAACGGTGTACTTTATTTACATTCACAGACGCCGAGTACATCGGCTCTCCCCCCCCCCCCCAACAGTGTCCCAACATATTATATATATATATATATCACATATGCAGACGTCGTATTCGGATCTCCCATATCCCGCGTCCGGGCATCCCGCGTCCGGGACGAAATCCAGCTGAATCAGGTGGTGATATAACAGTGGCCCTTCCCCTTTCCCCATATACATATACATATACATATTCACATTCATATACATGTGTCATAAAATTGGCATGCATGAGAGCCCAAAGAAAGTCATGTGTCCATCGGAGTGACAGAAGGTCGGTAGCCTCCGATTACATTATGGAACAACCATAATCGCTTTGTCTCACCTTGAAGGAACGAGTATTTTAAGATGAGACTACCAACGGGAAATAGCCTTAAGAGAGAGCATAGAATGAAATCATGGGCATTATAACCGCCAATTCATATGCTTTGAAGTCTTTTAGAAACTAGTGTCATAGCTAAGGAATAAAATTGAGGTTCAAGAACTAATATAACACTTTCACATTCTCATTAGATTCTCAGCTCAAGACTCTTAGTCATGGATTCATTCTTGTCGTACTTATCATAAGCATATCCTCTTTCTTAACATCCTCATTATCATTATCATCATAGGAGTAATCTCGTTAGCATAGTTACAGTACTTGTCATTCGGTGAACGGAATAAGGATCAAAAGTTTTCTTTGAATTCTGCTTCGAAATAGATCAAACGGAACAATAAGGAAGAATCCGGGAACAATGGGCCCACCTCGGGTCAAATGAGGCGGCGTACCAAATTTACGTACATTACACTTCATGGCGTCACTTGTGTGGGTTTTAGGATAGTCGGATCTCATTGGTGCGATTTCTAGTTGTTTAGGTAGTTTCCTGATATTTGGTAACATTGTAAATTCAATCTTACTGAATGAAAAAGGGCCAAATTCAATTTCGGATTTCTAGGGGTAGGATCGTCCCCGAGGCCCGTATCCAACCCTATTACATCTAAGACATGCCAAAGAAGGAGGGGTGAAGCCTTACATACCTTTTCTGCTCCTTATGCAACTCCAAGTTCACGTTCCAAATCCGCCAAAATCTGTGAATTGGTCATGTTTACCAAACTGGATTAGAGCCTTTAGAAGTTGATTCTTTAAAGTGACACTTTGTCTGCCGAAATTTCGGCAGCATTTCCCCTATAAATACACCATCCCCGAGAATACGGCTCGGCCCCAAATTAACAACAACAATCCGAGAATGAAACTCGGCCAAAGCAACAACAATATTAGTAATTCCTTCTAGCAACACTTCAACATTCAATTCTATTCAATTCAATTCAACTCGATTCAATTCAATTCAATTCATATGACTTTCAAAGCATTTTAATCAACATACAACTTCGTCCAACACCTTCCAAACTCATAAACTACATCAACATTCCGCACATTGACAATATTAATCACAATAACACAAGACTATATGAAGGTCACATTCTCCTCCAACAACTTACAAACGATTCCAACTTCATTTTCAATCATTAAATTCTCATTTTACATTATGGAATCCACAACGACATCAACTAGAATATCACATGAACTCGATTCATCAAAGCTTACCAAACAACACCATTCTCGGCCATAGCAACTACACACATATGTCCATGAATTTTCCATCTTTTCTATACATTACAACAACAACAACATACTACATGAAATTAATTCAATCTTCTCTACACAATGCAACAACCATACGGCCAACACACAATATCCATATTCTCATGAATTTCATCCCTTTTTACATACTATAACATGCACAAACATTCATAACATGTAAAAGAATGTTAAATTCTTACCCTTTCCTTTCAAGTTTCCTCTTGGTCAAGGTTATGGATTTGTCCAAGTAAAGGATTTCCTTGTCCCAACAACTCTTCCATGTTAACAAGCACCTCCAAATTGGCTAGAATATTAGAAGGGAATGATTTTTCTTCATCAATTCTCCATGGCTAAATTCTTGATGCCATGGCCGAATAGGCTACTATATTTCCTCTCTTCTTATTTTCTTTCTTTGTTCTTTGTTGCTCTCCAATTTAATTATGAAGAATTTGTCATCTTTTGCATGTATATATATATTTTCCCCCTCCAAATTTTTAAATAGCCACATGTCCCCCTTCTTTACCTTTCTAGAGTTTTCCTACAATTAATCAAAGAAGACCATTTGTCTTCTTGAACAAGCTTGGTCAATGCATTGTTTTATAAATTTACAATTAGCCCCCATCAATTTAAAAATAAGGCATATAGTGCACGGCCAACATGACCTCTTTATGAATTTTCTTGGACTTTTGTAAAATTCCCATTTTGCCCCTAACCTTCCACAATATTTCCATAAGCCATTTTGCGAATTTTCCTTTTTGCCTTTAGTCTTTCTCACTATTTCCATACTACCAACGTTCGTAAATAATATTCACAACAGCTTATACATTAGAATAAATTTTGAAAATGCTCATTCCCTTATCTTCGTCACGACTACCTTGGAATATCCGAACGTATGAAATACGAGATATAACATCCTCCCCCCCCCCCCCTTTAGAACATTCGTCCTCGAATGTTCAACTGATCTTAGGGGGTGTCATAATATTTCGGGAGGATCCCTTGTAGTCGTCCTTTCCTTCATGCCCACTCCTTATCCTTTACCTTATTCCTTTTATAATCGAACTTCTCAGTCTTCACCTGAATCTCCTTCCCGTGTCATAGGTTTTCTAATTTATTGGGCCAACGTATTATCCTTGTCTTTCTCAGATCATCTCTTTTCTGTTACTGTTTCGTGACCATATCTTAGCAAAAGCTACACCTTCAGATTCTTACTACAACTATTCTTTAGTCTCTTTTCGTATCTCTCAATACCGATACACTTGTCTTTGACTTCATGCGTTGGTGCTCGTTTCGTTTATCGTCATTCCTTGTAAGGCCCAATATGGCCTCCCCCCCTTTAAGGGGTTCCTTATATGCTCATAGTCCTCGATGAAGTCTTCGCCTATACCTTTATCCCTCACCTTCTTTTCCAGCTTGTGCCTAACATATCGAAAACTTCTTATCTTAAGCTTTCCTTTTACTTCCTGTCTAGGTCCTCATTTGTCCACATTTCCATACCTTTCTATCCTTTATTCGTCCTTTCACTTGCTTAGCTCTCTTGCTCGTAATTCTTTCTTAACTACGTGTTCGTGTTGTAGCTGTGCGTCCGTATTTCTTAAGCGTCCCGTTACTTTCTTAAACCTCTAAGCATATTACTATAGTTACATACTTGTCCTTTTACAGATCTTTCAGCTTAACACCATCACCATCCTAAGCATTCCTTCTCTTACTTCACATTCCTCTACCCTGGTCACCATCCTCTTAGTCCTACTTGTTGAAATCAACTCTCAACCTCTCCACATTCTCGTTGTTTCCTCTTACCTCACTCTATCTCGTCTCACATGCCTACTTGAATTTTTATCCTAGTGGTCTCGTATTTTTATCATTAATTTCTCGCGGGAGTTTCACTCACTAAGGTTTTCTTAACTTTCTCCTTTTCCGACATTTAAGCTTTCTACCTTTCATCTTACACTCTCTTTCTCTCCCAAGTATCGTTATACTGGAATTTCCGAACTCAACCTATAATATAATAATAACAGCTCACTTGCCGCACTTGTACCATTTGTTCTTGTTGTCACCCGTACTTCGGCACCTTTGCGTGATCAACACCTTCCTTCTCGTAGTTTCGGTTGTTGGGGCTCGCACGCCACCGATACAGTCATATGCGGGATATCTTATACATTCATATATACGTACATATTCACTGTCAACTAGTTCACCAAATACTCCCAAGCGCTGTTCAAGCCTATCCTAATCCCGGGACTGTGGTGCACTTTCTGTCCTTTCACCGAGCTAGTCTGCCTTGTGCTACGTGTCTTCTTATGGTCTCCAGCCATCTTATATGCCGTAGTTTCACGTAGGCTATTCTAGTTTTCCATTTGTCTCTTATGTCCAAATATGTAAAATTTCCTTATAAACTTCCCAGGGGGTCACCCATCATGGAATTGCTCCAACCTGAGCGCGCTTAACCCAAAAGCTTCACTGAAATTCGGTGCCTTAATGCCGATATTTTCGCGTCAGCTTCCTCACATGACTTTTATTACCTGTTCTGGGGCAAGTCGAAGTCTTACAGGCTCCGAAACATTTTCGTAACACGTCCTTTCTTTTATAATTACCGTTTTGCCCTCCTTGATTCCTAATGTTCACCTTCCGCCTGTGTATATGCCAACATCCTGTCCTAGGCATCCAGATTATTGATGGTAGCGATCACACCTTCATCGCCACACCAAATCCTTAACCTTTCCGGAACAACGCATCTCATATATTACCTATTCACAGTGTTTCCTTTTCACGGTCCTTCCTGTTAGACGGATCCATTCTGACAAAACCTCCTTTACCATTTTTACCTTTCAAGGTCCGTACGTAGGAAATATCGACAATATCTTAAAGAACATACGGCTATATGAAATATTCCAGCCACCCAGAACTTCCAGTTCCCAGTATCAGAATGAAATATCTGGACGTACTTCTGTGACTTGTGATATCATCACTCGCCTGCTTCCGCCGCTGCTAGGCATCTGCGGAAATTAACGGTTAGTATAAGAAATCTTACTTCCTATGTCTTGGCTCTATCGCACGTTCTGAGACAGAAAGAAGGTCAACAATCCCTAGATGCCCCGCAACCTCCTGTTTATAAATGTGGTCGGCTTCACATTCATAAACAGGACTCTACCGGACACGACTTTGCAGACAACCCCTTAGACCGACCTGCTCTGATACCACTTTGTCACACCCCGATACCCCTAGGGTGTGATGGGCACCCGACCCCACGTTCGGAGCCGAGCGGACTCGCTGACTCTTATTACGTACTTGAATTTTTTTTTTTGAACTTCTAAATCAAGTATACATAGTAAAGCTTACTGAAACATTTTCTTTTGTTGCTTTCAAATGAAATAAAGTCTGTAACTGTGAAATACTTAAATCGTAACACCAGCTGACTCCCAATACCCACAACTCTGTCTGCAAAGTCTCTAACATCAACAAACATCGTAGCTCAGATATTCTGACTCGGCAGCACTCCAGAACAAGTGGAGCCTGCCAACTCCGCTGGAACGTCTTCTGTGATAGCTGTAGCTCATCTGGTGTACCTGCGCGGCATGAACGCAGCCCCCGAAGAAGAGGGGTCAGTACAAGTAATGTACTGAGCATGTAAGGCATGAATAGTAAGATAATAAAAGGATATACAGTATGAATAATAACGGAATAGACATATGGAGCTTATCCTGGGACAGATGTAACCTGTACATATGAATGCCTTTCTGCGGATACCATGCATGCTTAGATTCTTATTCAGAAAAACGGTACTTCTTCTTTACATAAACAGAAAACAAAACATTTCAGAAAAACGGTGTACTTTATTTACATTCACAGACGCCGAGTACATCGGCTCTCCCCCCCCCCCCCCAACAGTGTCCCAACATATTATATATATATATATATATCACATATGCAGACGTCGTATTCGGATCTCCCATATCCCGCGTCCGGGCATCCCGCGTCCGGGACGAAATCCAGCTGAATCAGGTGGTGATATAACAGTGGCCCTTCCCCTTTCCCCATATACATATACATATACATATTCACATTCATATACATGTGTCATAAAATTGGCATGCATGAGAGCCCAAAGAAAGTCATGTGTCCATCGGAGTGACAGAAGGTCGGTAGCCTCCGATTACATTATGGAACAACCATAATCGCTTTGTCTCACCTTGAAGGAACGAGTATTTTAAGATGAGACTACCAACGGGAAATAGCCTTAAGAGAGAGCATAGAATGAAATCATGGGCATTATAACCGCCAATTCATATGCTTTGAAGTCTTTTAGAAACTAGTGTCATAGCTAAGGAATAAAATTGAGGTTCAAGAACTAATATAACACTTTCACATTCTCATTAGATTCTCAGCTCAAGACTCTTAGTCATGGATTCATTCTTGTCGTACTTATCATAAGCATATCCTCTTTCTTAACATCCTCATTATCATTATCATCATAGGAGTAATCTCGTTAGCATAGTTACAGTACTTGTCATTCGGTGAACGGAATAAGGATCAAAAGTTTTCTTTGAATTCTGCTTCGAAATAGATCAAACGGAACAATAAGGAAGAATCCGGGAACAATGGGCCCACCTCGGGTCAAATGAGGCGGCGTACCAAATTTACGTACATTACACTTCATGGCGTCACTTGTGTGGGTTTTAGGATAGTCGGATCTCATTGGTGCGATTTCTAGTTGTTTAGGTAGTTTCCTGATATTTGGTAACATTGTAAATTCAATCTTACTGAATGAAAAAGGGCCAAATTCAATTTCGGATTTCTAGGGGTAGGATCGTTCCCGAGGCCCGTATCCAATCCTATTACATCTAAGACATGCCAATGAAGGAGGGGTGAAGCCTTACATACCTTTTCTGCTCCTTATGCAACTCCAAGTTCACGTTCCAAATCCGCCAAAATCTGTGAATTGGTCATGTTTACCAAACTGGATTAGAGCCTTTAGAAGTTGATTCTTTAAAGTGACACTTTGTCTGCCGAAATTTCGGCAGCATTTCCCCTATAAATACACCATCCCCGAGAATACGGCTCGGCCCCAAATTAACAACAACAATCCGAGAATGGAACTCGGCCAAAGCAACAACAATATTAGCAATTCCTTCTAGCAACACTTCAACATTCAATTCTATTCAATTCAATTCAACTCGATTCAATTCAATTCAATTCATATGATTTTCAAAGCATTTTAATCAACATACAACTTCGTCCAACACCTTCCAAACTCATAAACTACATCAACATTCCGCACATTGACAACATTAATCACAATAACACAAGACTATATGAAGGTCACATTCTCCTCCAACAACTTACAAACGATTCCAACTTCATTTTCAATCATTAAATTCTCATTTTACATTATGGAATCCACAACGACATCAACTAGAATATCACATGAACTCGATTCATCAAAGCTTACCAAACAACACCATTCTCGGCCATAGCAACTACACACATATGTCCATGAATTTTCCATCTTTTCTATACATTACAACAACAACAACATACTACATGAAATTAATTCAATCTTCTCTACACAATGCAGCAACCATACGGCCAACACACAATATCCATATTCTCATGAATTTCATCCCTTTTTACATACTATAACATGCACAAACATTCATAACATGTAAAAGAAGGTTAAATTCTTACCCTTTCCTTTCAAGTTTCCTCTTGGTCAAGGTTATGGATTTGTCCAAGTAAAGGATTTCCTTGTCCCAACAACTCTTCCATGTTAACAAGCACCTCCAAATTGGCTAGAATATTAGAAGGGAATGATTTTTCTTCATCAATTCTCCATGGCTAAATTCTTGATGCCATGGCCGAATTGGCTACTATATTTCCTCTCTTCTTATTTTCTTTCTTTGTTCTTTGTTGCTCTCCAATTTAATTATGAAGAATTTGTCATCTTTTGCATGTATATATATATTTTCCCCCTCCAAATTTTTAAATAGCCACATGTCCCCCTTCTTTACCTTTCTAGAGTTTTCCTACAATTAATCAAAGAAGACCATTTGTCTTCTTGAACAAGCTTGGTCAATGCATTGTTTTATAAATTTACAATTAGCCCCCATCAATTTAAAAATAAGGCATATAGTGCACGGCCAACATGGCCTCTTCATGAATTTTCTTGGAATTTTGTAAAATTCCCATTTTGCCCCTAACCTTCCACAATATTTCCATAAGCCATTTTGCGAATTTTCCTTTTTGCCTTTAGTCTTTCTCACTATTTCCATACTACCAACGTTCGTAAATAATATTCACAACAGCTTATACATTAGAATAAATTTTGAAAATGCTCATTCCCTTAACTTCGTCACGACTACCTTGGAATATCCGAACGTATGAAATACGAGATATAACAAAGATGACAGTCCATACTGGTCCTCAGCTACTGTATTGCTGCTGCACTGCTGTACTGCTACAGTTTCGACAACTTTACAGCTGTAGAGTTGACTTTTCAATGCTCCAGGGACCTGGTCTCTCATTTGGAGAAACCTAGTTCCTCATCTGTTCTTGAACGAGCTGCAACAACTCTGCTGTTACATTGCTGCAATGTCAGTCTCTTTACAGATGTACAGTTGACCAAGCAATAGTTGGTGACCTAATCTCATCTAGTCCTTTTGAATATGTATCTGGTCCTTCATATACAAACATATCCTGCTGGGAATTGATATCATATGGTCCATCTGAAAACATATCTGGTCCTTCATATATGAACATATCTTGTAGCTTGTGTAGTGAGACAGAATGCATATGTTTCTTCAAGGAGCATGTCAACATAGCTTCCTTAGGGTTTGTCAAATTTTTAAAACATAAGGTATCATAACTCATGAATTTCCCCCTTTTTGATGATGATAAGGAAACATACTTTGTATTCCCCTGAGGACCAGATTTCTAACTTGTTCCCCTTGAAGCTCAGACCGCCTTCTCACTTGTTCCCTCTGAAGCTTAGACCGCAAGACACATAGTTGTTTTCTGGTTTCTTGAGTAAGGCTTGTCAAATCATCAAAACAGAATATAGCATAACATATCAATTTCCCCCTTTTTGATGATGACAAACATATACTTGATATTTCCCGTGAGAACCAGATCCCACTTGTTCCCCCCATGGATCAGATCTTCACTTTGCCCAGCTTACAGACCTCTTCCCCCTTTCTACATGTCTTTCCCACATAAATCAATTTGTTCCTTGAGACTATGAGATGTACGGAGAGAACATATTGAAGACCACGTTCCTCTCTGTTTCTGCACAGTTTGACAATCATCAAAATATGGAGTGTGTCACAATCATTTCCCCCTTTTTGATGATGACAAGCTCATAGACGATGTTCCCCCTTTTGGCATCATCGAAAAGAGAAAAGCATAGCCAATCAAAAAGATAGTCAAGTTACTTTACAATCCAAAAACTACTCAAATTTTGCCTTCAGGAAAACCTTTAGAGTCCATAAAAGGTAGTCAAGCTCTGCCTTCAAGCAGCACTTTTGAGTCCAAGAAGGTAATCAAGTTACTCAAGTTATTAAAAAAGAAAGAAACAATTAACATATATCATTATAGAATGAATTATTGGACTTGGATAATTTTTTATTACATATATAAATTTTGTCATAAGAGTCCAAAAGTTTGTCAATTTAAAAGATAGTTAAGAGGCTTCACAATCCAAAAACTACTCAAATTCTGCCTTTGGGCAGAACTTTACAGTCCAAACTTAGTCAAATTCTGCCTTCAGGCAGAGCTTTACAGTCCAAAGATAGTCAAGTTCTGCCTTAAGGCAGAACTTCACAATCCAAAAACTACTCAAATTTTGCCTTCGGGCAGAACTTTACAGTCCAAACTTAGTCAAGTTCTGCCTTCAGGCAGTAATTTAGAGTCCAAAAAGGTAGTCAAGTTCTACCTTCAGGCAGCACTTTATAGTCCAAGAAGGTAGTCAAGTTAGGTCTTCAGGCAGAACTTTAGATTCAAAAGATAGTCAAGTTACTTTACAATCCAAAAACTACTCAAATTCTGCCTTCAGGCAGAACTTTAGAGTCCATAAAAGGTAGTCAAGTTCTGCCTTCAGGCAGCACTTTAGAGTCCACGAAGGAAGTCAAGTTACTCAAGTTAATAAAAAAGAAATAAACAATTAACATGTACCATAATAGAATGAGTTGCTGGACTGCTACACAAACCAAAAAATCACCTGCATCATAGAAGGAAGAGAATAAACAAAAGTTCAGTTTCATAAACTAAAACAACATACACAAAACCATAACACAACACATGCTGGAATAAAAATACTTACAAAAATAACTTCATTCATAACATATGCAGGAATAGGCATAAGTTTAGTTACAAAAAATAGGAAATTAAACTAGGGGAAGCCTAATATGCCTCAGGCAAACACCAAAACCCTAAAACTGATGGTCAAAAAGGCAAAAATTAGAACATTCAACACAAAGAAAACGAAAACACATATAAAAAATCCATGAAAACAGAGCAACAACATAATACGAAATAAAAAATCCAACAAAAATGGTGGAAACACGAACTAACCATGAAAAAACAGTACAAAAACTTTGATTAAACACTAAAACCATAGTTTACAATAAGAACGATAAATTACATACAAAAAAATTAAAAAAAAAACAACAAAGGCGAAGAATATACCGACAATAAACAAAATCGACTCCAACAACAAAAATATTAACAGATATTAAAATATCGAAACGAGCTTAAAATATAAATTCATACCTAAATATCCAAACAGTTAAAGAGAAACAACACAAAGAGAGACAGGAGACACAGAGAAAAAGGGTGAGATAATCAAAAAATCTGTAAAAATGAAATAGTAAGGTTTCAATAGGTTAAGGGGTAATTTCGTCCGATAATATCCATTAAAAGAAGCAACGAGTAATTATTAAATACCACGTATTAGAGGGGAAAAATTTAAAAATAAAAAAATATGCAGTCACACCCATTAGGCCCGCTCCCAAAAAAAAAAAAAGAGTTACTGTAGTGACCAGACAAGTGACAGGCAACACCGTTTTGTGAATGTTGATAGTTAAGGGTACCAAATCCAATCTGACAGAAACGAATAGCACTAGTGATAACCAAAATTAGGGTTAGGATGCAGACTGAAGCCCGCGTAGGATTGGTTGTGGATGAAAAAGGAAGTGGTCGGAAATTGCAGCGTCAGCATTCTCAGATTGGAACTGTTCCTCAGCTTGTTGCCGGTGGTCTTGCTGGTGCTGTCAGCAAGACATGCACTACCCCTCTTGCTCGCCTTACTATTCTCTTTCAGGTCACTTTCATTGTTCTAATTCCAAGGCAAACTTGTTTTCGCTGTCTTGTCTTGTCTTATGCACATTTTCCTCTATAACAACTGCAAGGAATGCACACCAATGCTGCTACCTTCAAAAAGTCTAGTTTATGCCAAGAGGCTTCATATATTGTACGCAAAGAAGGATTTCGCGCATTTTGGAAGGGCAATTTGGTCACTATTGCTCATCGCCTCCCATATTCCTCTATCAGCTTTTATGCTTTTGAAAGCTACAAGAATGTTGGTACTAACGTTTCTTTCTATCAATTCAAATCCCCAATAATTTCGTCTCTCTAAAATGTCGTCTTCATATTATAGGTGTGGCAATTGATTTTGGGAGTTGAAAGCCAAGGAGAGAATATAAGTGCAGACCTTTGCATAAGACTTGTAGGTGGTGGTTTCGCTGGAATAACAGTTGCTTCTCTTACATACCCCTTGGATCTTGTTAGGACACGTCTTGCAGCTCAGGTCACTACAAGTCTCCTAGTGTTTTCATTTAATTCTATAGTCAGAGGAGTTTAAAATATTGGTTTTGATTGAGTTAAGGTGCCTGAATGAAACTTTGAGAAGTACAGGGACCGGGATGTCAAAGCAGGATAAGTATGACAGTCTCCCAGGTCATTACGCCTATTTTTTTACTCGCGTAATTTTTTGTTGGAAAGGCTGAAAGATTCCTAGAAACATAGGACTTAAATTAAATGTACTAACATGACTAAAACATATTCTTGATTAATTGGTATCACCTATATATCTTTTTCTTTTGTCCCCAGGGGTTGGGTCAAGTGGTAATAACACCACACATGATGTGTGGGTTAGGCGCACGTAACGGGTTCAGATTTTGCCACAAACAAAAGCTTGATATTTAAGTGGAGAAGGGTAGTGGCGGTGCAGCCATCATCCACGGAGTTTTAAACAATGCACCATTGACCCTAGGATATTTATCAGTATATAGATTAACAATGTACCCATGTTTCTTTTTCCTATAGTGCCCATGTCAATAACTGAACAACACATTTAAGGAAGGGCTTTAAGTGATTTTCCGTATGTTCTTTTCCTTTCACTTCTTTTCCCATGGCATTCTTTCACTGAGAATGTCATTGATTTAATGCTCTTCTTATTCGTTGCTCTCCATGTTTTGCCAAGAAATAAACTGAGAAATTCCTCTTGTTTTTTCTTCTACTACTCATCCTCCTCCATTCAAGGGCATTGTTAGCATGTTTTTAAAGTGGCGTTGAATGAAAGGACCTTGAGAGTAGCACTATGACAAAAGGGATTATAATGGCAATGTGGGTCTATCACAGGCCTCTGTTTGGAATTCTCTTGCCACTTTTTATTGAAAAGGAATGAAACTCAACTATTTAATTTAACATAATCAGTCCTAGTTGGTTAATTAATATTGTCATCAATTAGGTACTCCCTCCGTCCCAATTTGTTTGAAGGTTGACCGGTTTTGGGAGTCAAACAGCTTTTTTTTTTTTACTTAATTTTACACATAGATTCTTCGAGTAAGTCTGCATAATTAATAATTCACAATATACGAAAAGAGTTGGATAAAATTGTATTCAAAGAAAGCGTTGTTTCACTCCCCAGACTAGTCAACCTTCAAACAAATTGGGACGGAGGGAGTAATAAATATTCTGTTGAAATTTATGCAGAACTCAAAGAAAGATTTTTGCTCTTGTGATTCTTGGCCCTGTTTGTAATTTCTTTGTTTCTAAGGTAACTATGTGGACCGTGGAGGGGTGAAGTTCATGGGTGGAGGAAGGAGGATCAAATTTGTTCAGAATAGAAGATATTATTGGGTCAATATTTGTCACAACCCGTCAAGAGGGCCGCAACGAGCACCCGGTGCTAGCCCACCCGGGCACCCTTGGCTTACACATATACTTACATCTAGGTGAGCCATACAATTAAACATACATCTCTTTCTTATTAATCACGCTAGTCCCATTGGACGACATCATCTTTAAATCATCATTGACATCTATGCCACATCAAATGTATATAAGCCGACGAGGCTATCAAAAGATATACAAAATATAGGCCGACAAGGCCGGACACGTCTAATCATACACACATGACTACGAGCCTCTAAGGAGAGTATAACATATCACATGAGTGGGACAGGACCCCGCTATGCCCACAATTATGTACACAAAAGAACAAGTACCCAAAGGTTATGGCTCCGAATGAAATGGAGCTCTGCTGTGAAGTCTCTGAGAAAGCAGCTATGCATCAAGCCTGTCTCCCTGTGCACCTGCGGGCATGACGCAGCGCCCACAAACAAAAGGACGTCAGTACGAAGAATGTACTGAGTATGTAAAGCATGATCAATATCAATATAGAAGCATAAATAGCAACATAAGAAATAGTATAGGATGGGAGATGGCAATATTGTCGTCATATGCACTTACTTTCCTTTCATAGGAACTTTCCCTTGCTAATACGTATTTGTGTACATACATCATTATCCGTATTCGGTGATAGTACCCGTACCATATTTGTGCTCGTATTCGTATACAGGCTCTTATTCACATTCATATACATAGTCATATCATATTCGTACTCATATCATATACACAGCATACCCGACCACGTAGAATCGGTGTTTCATACATACTTGGCCAATCAAGGCTCAAGGTTACTCATACCTGGCCCTACCAAGGCTTCAGGGTTATCCGTACCCTCTACAGAGGTGCGCGCGTGTTACGTAATCGTATACACACTTATTTACATATCATACCCGGCCTCATAAGCTCGGGGTTCTATAATAGTCATACATATACATAATAGCTCATAAACATCTTTACTTTTAATCATCGTTATAATAATCGTCATCGTTATTATCATTATAGTCATCATCAATAGCATTATCACTACTATCGTCATCCACCTCTTCTACCTTAATAGGCCTACTCGTAATACGAGAAACTTAGTACAATCGTAGCGTATCAGGAATCGTGAGCTTACAAGCTCGGAAGATCAATTCATTTGGAAGACACCATACTCGTATAGAGGATTTAGATGTTTCGCCAAAGAACCATGCCTTATGAAAGAAGGGTTAGCCTTACATACCTTTCCGTCGCCCTATTCTACACTTGCGCGTTCCCCTCCAACGTTAGCGTTTCTACCTTCATTAAAGTCATACTGTTATTAGAATCGATAATTAGCACACATGGCTAAAACTAGGGGGAAAATTGGACAACATTTCCTTCATCATCATAATTCAACTCCCAAACGTCAACAATACATTCACAATATCATAACAATGGCCATTAGTCATTCACATTATCCACATTCCTCAATTTACTTTCATTTGCCCATATCTATGGCTATAACACATGATTTCGTCCATTCACATACAATGTCTATTTCATGGTCTTTCAACGTCATTTATAACCCATTCATGTCACAATATAACAACAATCATGATTCGATTCCAACTAATTCTCTAAATGGCACTATTCATCATTCATGGCCCATTTTACCATATTCTTCTACACTCCAAGTATTTCAACTCTCCAGTATCTTAAACAACATATAAACATCATGAATCTTACTTTAGATGTTGTAGGAACAAGCTTTAGTTGATAATACTCCACTTTGAGCAAAACCCTAGTTTATCTCCATTTGGATTTCTTGACCTTGGATGATCTTGATGGTTTTCTTACACTTAATTCCCTTGATTTATGTTGTTGAGCACCAAATATCCTTGAATTCTTATGGAATATATGTAGAGAGATTTTCTAGAGAGAAGGGGTGTGATGTAGAAGTGAAATGAAATAAGCCTTGGTCCCCTTATTTAATGACTTAAAAATATGATTTGAAGTGCACAGTGGTCGTAAACTTGGTTTACGGTCCGTATTCCAGTTTACGGACCGTACTTCGTGGTCGTATTTAATCATAACAGAACCAGAAACTCAGGCTGGGACATGGTGATTTACGATCATTGTTTACGGGCCGTAAACCACTTTACGGTCCGTATTCCAGGTCGTATTTAACCATTGATCATTTGGCAGAAAGTTTGAAGTTTTGGAAGCCACAATACGACATGGCAGTTTACGGACCGTATACCACTTTACGGTCCGTATTTCATTTTACGACCACTGGCCAAAATGCAAACTTGCAACTTTTCACATTTCCAAAACCTATAATTATTCATTATGGAGCATAACCTCTCTCTTTATGCGATTGCCTTTGGAATCTTATTTAGGGTCATCAAATGTCGTTTCTTACTCATGTAAACATCATACACTCGTGCTCATCACTAGGTCATTCACTCGCGTTCCAACGGAAGATTTTTCCGAGGTGTAACATTCTTCCCCCCTTAATAACATTCGTCCTTGAATGTTAAAGCTTTCGGGAATTCTATAAAAATTTCGCCAGAGTTTTCCCTATAATATGGCACTACCATCCTGCCACAACAACCCATAATATCGATGCCTCACAGGGCCACAACGCAATAGCATAAAAATTTGGCCACACATGATCCAAAAAGCATAAAAGGAAAACATGCATACCTTATGATCTCGACGTCTCATCTTGGACTTCTTCAGAGGGATGGAATAAATGCGGGTATCTGGATCGCATACTCTCTTCTGCTTCCCATGTCATCTTTTCTCATTTACTGCTTCTCCATAGAACCTTAACCGAGGCCACTTCTTTGTTTCTAAGCCTCCGTACTTTCCTATCTAATATGGCAATGGGTATCTCTTCGTAAAATAGCTTTTCTGTCACTTGAACATCATTTACTGGGACGATCCTAGTGGGATCTTCAACACATTTTCGAAGCATCGAGACATGAAATACTGGATGGATTGACTCCAATTCTGGAGGTAGGTCTAACTCATAGGCCACTTTCCCTATCTTTCGTTCAATTTCATATGGCCCAATATACCGGGGACTAAGCTTCCCCTTTTTGCCAAATCTCATTACACCCTTCATAGGCGACACTTTCAAGAATACCCAATCTTTCAGTTTGAACTCCAAGTCTCTTCGACGATTATCCGCATAGGACTTTTAACGACTTTGGGCTGCTAACAACCGATCTTGTATGAGCTTGACTTTCTCTATAGCTTGCTGGACCAGGTTCGGCCCTATCAATTTAGTCTCCCCTGTTTCAAACCACCCAATTGGGGATCTACACTTTCGCCCATATAAAGCTTCATACGGTGCCATTTGAATACTAGAATGATAACTGTTATTGTAAGCAAACTCAATGAGTGGCAAATGGTCATCCCAGTTTCCTCCAAAATCTATCATGCATGCCCGTAACATATCCTCAAGAGTCTGAATGGTGCGTTCAGCTTGCCCATCGGTCTGCGGATGAAAGGTCGTGCTAAGGCGCACCTGGGTCCCTAGACCCTCTTGGAAAGACTTCCAAAAGCTAGCCGTAAACTGAGTCCCTCTATCGGAGATAATAGATACCGGAATGCCATGGAGTCTCACTATCTCTTTAAGGTAAAGACTTGCATAATCTTCTGCCACATAGGTCGTTCTGACCGGTAAGAAATGAGTTGACTTTGTGAGTCTATCCACAATCACCCATATGGAATCATACTTACGCCGAGAACGGGGTAAACCTGAAATGAAGTCCATATTAATCACTTCCACTTCCAAGTTGGGATTTCTATAGCTTGCAACAATCCACTCGGCTTTTGGTGCTCGATTTTCACTTGTTGACAATTTGGACATTGAGCTACGAATTCCGCTATATCTTTCTTCATTCCATTCCACCAGTATATGGACTTAAGATCATGATACATTTTCGTCGCTCCGGGGTGAACAGAATAACGAGAACAATGAGCTTCTCTCAAAATCTGGTGGCGTAAACTTGCCATATCAGGGACACATAATCTGCCTCGGCATCAGAGAACTCCGTCTCCTGAAATATCAAATGATGACTCCTCTTTATGAGGGAGTGTATCTCTGTACTGCATTAGCATGGGATCCTCATATTGTCGCTCCTTCACCTCTGCTACTAGTGACGAGACTGCAGAATTCTGAATAGTAGCTCCACTGCTACGTGAGTCCACTACTCGGACTCCTAGGATAGCTAACTGTTGGAGCTCACGGGCCATTTCTCTCTTCTCTGGTCGTATATCACATAGACTTCCCATCGATCTACGGCTAAGAGCATCAGCCACAACATTTGCCTTTCCGGGGTGATACAAAATATCAACATCATAGTCTTTTAGCAATTCTAACCATCGTCGTTGCCGCAGATTCAACTCTTTCTGCTTGAAGATATACTGAAGGCTCTTATGATCTGTGTAAATATCCACGTGAACACCATATAAATAATGTCTCCATATCTTTAATGCATGAACCACCACGGCCAATTCTAGATCATGGGTAGGATAATTCTGCTCATGTTTCCGCAATTACCTTGAAGCATACGCGATCACCTTGCCATGTTGCATCAATACACAGCCTAGCCCAACACCTGAAGCATCGCAATAAACGACATATCCTTCTAATCCCTCTGGAAGTGTCAAGACTGGGGCGGAAGTCAATCTACTCTTTAACTCTTGGAAACTACGTTCGCAAGCATCTGTCAATTGAAACCTTGCCGATTTCTGGGTCAACTTTGTGAGCGGTGCCGAAATAGAAGAAAAACCTTCAACGAACCTCAAGTAATAACCTGCTAAGCCCTAGGGAAACTCCTTGTCGAGGGTCTGTGCACCCCCGGGATTAGTCGGGGCTCAAAGAGACCCAGACACGCGGTGCTTAATAAACAAATAAAAACCTGCTAAGCCCAGAAAGCTACGAACCTCCGTAGGAGTTGTGGGCCTGAATGCGTGTAATATCCATACCGTCCTGAAGGGACGCAGTCAAACACCTATCCATCAAATGTGGCCTTAGGCCTTTAACAAATCGGTGTACCCGGTAACCCATATCCGCTACCATGGTTGAAGCATACCTAGCCAAAGAGTTGAAGCGGAGACTGTACTCTAGAGTACTCATACTATCTTGCCTCAAATTCAAGAATTTATCGGCTCTAGCTCGCCGGACTTCTGGAGGCATATAATGACAGAGAAAAGCATCAACAAACTCTTGCCATACCGGGGGAGGTGCATTGGCCCCCCGTGAAGCCATCAAAACTGTATACCATTGGATCAAGACATCTCTCAATCTATATGACGCTAGCTCCACCGATTAGGTGTCCGAAGCATGTATCAATCGAAGTGTCCTCAACATACCATTAATAAAATCCTGAGGGTCCTCCTCCGGCTTTGACCCAAAGAATTCCAGAGGGTTTAAAGTAACGAAGTCACGGGCCCTTACACTAACAACCCTATCACCTCGCCCTGAACTTTGCCTCTGAGTCTGGGCCGCAACCAATTGAGTCAGCAAATTAATGGCCTCTTTCACATCTTGGCCCGAAGCATCTGGTGGAGGAGCTGGAGGTGCTGGAGCTGGGGCTGAAGCTCCCTCACGCTCCTCAGTAAGAGGCACTGTCTGGGAGGACTGAGATTGAGCCGCACTCTGGGACTCACTTTCCTCTACTACCGGTGGCGGTGCTCTTTCAGCCCGCTTTTCTGCCACCGTCTTGCCCTTTTGGGATGCTGTAGCCTTTCTCTTTTTAGGCATCTCTGAAATGCACAACACATGATTAAGGGACAAGAATTTCTTACATTATAGCTCTATCGCACGATTCTTATGAAGAAAGAAGGTCATTTATTCCTAAAATGTCCGCAGCTTCTTGTTTATAAGTGTGGCACGCAACACACCCATAACCAAGACTCTACTAGACACAGCTCGTAGACACACCCTAGGACTAAACTGCTTTGATACCACTTTTGTCATGACCCGTCTAGAGGGCCGCAACGAGCACCCGGTGCTAGCCCACCCAGGCACCCTTGGCTTACACATATACTTACATCTAGGTGAGCCACACGATTAAACATACATCTCTTTCTTATTAATCACGCTAGTCCCATTGGACAACAACATCTTTAAATCGTCATTGACATCTATGCCACATCAAATGTATATAAGCCGACGAGGCTATCAAAAGATATAAAAAATATAGGCCGACAAGGCCGGACACGTCTAATCATACACACATGACTACGAGCCTCTAAGGAGAGTATAACATATCACATGAGCGGGACAGGACCCCGCTATGCCCACAATTATGTACACAAAAGAATAATTACCCAAAAGCTATGGCTCCAAATGAAATGGAGCTCTGCTGTGAAGTCTCTGAGAAAGCAGCTATGGATCAAGCCTTTCTCCCTGTGCACCTGCGGGCATGACGCAGCGTACACAAACAAAAGGACGTCAGTACGAAGAATGTACTGAGTATGTAAAGCATGATCAATATCAATATAGAAGCATAAATAGCAACATAAGAAATAGCATAGGATGGGAGATGGCAATATTGTCGTCATATGCACTTACTTGCCTTTCATAGGAACTTTCCCTTGCTAATACGTATTTGTGTACATACATCATTATCCATATTCCGTGATAGTACCCGTACCATATTTGTGCTCGTATTCGTATACAGGCCCTTATTCACATTCATATACATAGTCATATCATATTCGTACTCATATCATATACATAGCATACCCGACCACGAAGGATCAGTGTTTCATACATACTTGGCCAATCAAGGCTCAAGGTTACTCATACCTGGCCCTACCAAGGATTCAGGGTTATCCGTACCCTCTGCAGAGGTGCGCGCGTGTTACGTAATCGTATACATACTTATTTACATATCATACCTGGCCTCATAAGCTCGGGGTTCTATAATAGTCGTACATATACATAATAGCTCATAAACATCTTTACTTTTAATCATCGTTATAATAATCGTCATCGTTATTATCATTATAGTCATCATCAATAGCATTATCACTACTATCGTCATCCACCTCTTCTACCTTAATAGGCCTACTCGTAATACGAGAAACTTAGTACAATCGTAGCGTATCAGGAATCGTGAGCTTACAAGCTCGGAAGATCAATTCATTTGGAAGACACCATACTCGTATAGAGGATTTAGATGTTTCGCCATAGAACCATGCCTCATGAAAGAAGGGTTAGCCTTACATACCTTTCCGTCGCACTATTCTACACTTGCGCGTTCCCCTCCAACGTTAGCGTTTCTACCTTCATTAAAGTCATACTGTTATTAGAATCGATAATTAGCACACATGGCTAAAACTAGGGGGAAAATCGAACAACATTTCCTTCATCATCATAATTCAACTCCCAAACGTCAACAATACATTCACAATATCATAACAATGGCCATTAGTCATTCACATTATCCACATTCCTCAATTTACTTTCATTTGCCCATATCTATGGCTATAACACATGATTTCGTCCATTCACATACAATGTCTATTTCATGGTCTTTCAACGTCATTTATAACCCATTCATGTCACAATATAACAACAATCATGATTTGATTCCAACTAATTCTCTAAATGGCACTATTCATCATTCATGACCCATTTTACCATATTCTTCTACACTCCAAGTATTTCAACTCTCCAGTATCTTAAACAACATATAAACATCATGAATCTTACCTTAGATGTTGTAGGAACAAACTTTAGTTGATAATACTCCACTTTGAGCAAAACCCTAGTTTATCTCCATTTGGATTTATTGACCTTGGATGATCTTGATGGTTTTCTTACACTTAATTCCCTTGATTTATGTTGTTGATCACCAAATATCCTTGAATTCTTATAGAATATATGTAGAGAGATGTTCTAGAGAGAAGGGGTGTGATGTAGAAGTGAAATGAAATAAGCCTTGGTCCCCTTATTTAATGACTTAAAAATCTTATTTGAAGTGCACAGTGGTCGTAAACTTGGTTTACGGTCCATATTCTAGTTTACGGACCGTCCTTCGTGGTCGTATTTAATCATAACAGAACCAGAAACTCAGGCTGGGACATGGTGATTTACGATCATGGTTTACGGGCCGTAAACCACTTTACGGTCCGTATTCCAGGTCGTATTTAACCATTGATCATTTGGCAGAAAGTTTGAAGGTTTGGAAGCCACAATACAACATGGCAGTTTACGGACCGTATACCACTTTACGGTCTGTATTTCATTTTACGACCACTGGCCAAAATGCAAACTTGCAACTTTTCACATTTCCAAAACCTATAATTATTCATTATGGAGCATAACCTCTCTCTTTTTGCAATTGCCTTTGGAATCTTATTTAGGGTCATCAAATGTCGTTTCTTACTCATGGAAACATCATACACTCGTGCTCATCACTAGGTCATTCACTCGCGTACCAACGGAAGATTTTTTCGAGGTGTAACAATATTGAAGTTGCTTGGACTCTCCGAAATTGCTGCCGGACCCGTGTCGGATCATCCAAAAATACACTACTTTTGGAGGATCCGACATGCACCCGTCGACATTTTTGAAGAGTCCGAGTAACATAACTCAATATATCGAACTACTTCAAAGTCCCCATATTTTAGTTAGTTGGAAGGGTATTTAAGTGAAAAAATGAGCACATTGCTAACCTATTACATGAGTGTAGTTTAGCAAGACACATGTTTCGCTAAGTCTATATGGATTCTAAGAACTTTTAGATCTATCGAGATTACTATCATGTAATATTAGGTCTACCTCGTCCTTTGTAATACCTATGGATCGGTACATATGGAGATCGATGCAGGACATGACCAAATCTTCTCAAACGACGTTCTTTTATTTTATCCGCAATGTGTGTTATTCGCACCTTCTGGCAGATTTGGTCATTTTTTATGTTGTATATTCTTGTATGACCACACATGTCTTAACATACCGCATCTCTGTGACACTTATCTGGTGGATGTATTTAGTTTTAGTGGCCCAACATTCCCTCATATATAATATTGTTGGTTTGTGACTGATATAGAACTTATCTCTGACTTTGGTAGGCATCCATTTATAGAACTTCTGTATTTCAATCATCTGATTTTGATTTTTTAAATACTAGGCTTTGTCTGTGGCAAAATTTGGTTTGAGCTCGAAACGTGTGCCTAGCCATTATAAGTTGCGCTTTTACCACTGGACCAAAACTCTAGTGGGCAATTTTATGTGTAACATCTTCATCTATCATTGTATTTTCCTGGAACAACAAGCTTAGATATCTAAGAGTTGTTTGCATCTATGCGCCACGATCCCGTCTAATTTCACCTCAACATCACTCTTCGCATCCAGACTAAACTTGCAGTGCATGTGTCCAGTCTTACTTCTACTTATTCTAAAATCTATAAAATGAAATATTTATTGCTTAGTGTCATATCTTCAAAGATAATGCCCACTGGCAATGCGACGTATGCCTTGGAGCCTTGGTGGCTTTGCTGATGTGCCCACCAAGCGACACATGCACTTAGTCTGGGTTTAAGCGCTTTAGGTGAGTCATTGACAACACTTGTTTAACGGATAGTTTTAACATAGATCACATGTTAGCTTTAGGAGGCTCTCTTCTTTAATTTTTTTCACTAGTAAATGAGCTGTACATAACTTCAAAAAATGTTAAAGCTGTTTACTCTTACATAGTTTAGTTATACACACATTATCATGACCCGGTTTAGTTATTTTTACAAAGAGCTCGGGTTGCTCTATCCTTTAAGATCAGTCTTGAATTTTGTTCTTTTGGTTGAAAGCTTGGAACTGTATTGTCCTAACTTTTGGTGAGACTCAAATGCTTTGCTTACTTGAATAAGAAAAGCATTAGTCTAGAGCAGCCGCATGATGCCAGAGCGGTTGGAAAGTGAAACTCATAGTATTCTCTTATCTTAGATATAGTTCTGTAATTATCAAAATAATTCTTGTTGCTCTTATTTATTTCTTTGATAATTGGTTCCTTTTCTGAGACACTAGATCCTTTTGATAGGTTTTGACTCATTTTGAGTTTTGCAGACAAATGTAATATATTACAGAGGCATATGGCATGCATTACAAACCATCAGTAGGGAAGAAGGGATAGTCGGCCTTTATAAAGGAATGGGTGCTACTTTATTGGTACCTCTTTCTGTCCTTGAGATTCTATCTCTGCTGAATTGTGTTTTTCCTGTTTTATGCTGAATGAATATCTCAATCTCATGAAGGGGGTTGGCCCGAACCTGGCAATCAGCTTTTCTGTTTATGACACTGTGAGATCGTACTGGCAGTCTCATAGGTAATATTCGATAAGAGTATACTATCGTCTATCTGTTCTCTTTTTTATCATTTTTTTCTTGATAATTATCCATGAAATCTGATGTCATTCACTGGTTAGTTCTCAAGTTTGTCCCTTTGTGTATCAACCTCTAGATATCATTATTTTAACACACTTCTTGATATCAGACCAGATGATTCAACTGTCTTGGTCAGCCTTGCTTGTGGAAGTCTTTCAGGTGTTGCATCATCAACAGGTTAGTAATCTGATGTAACATGAAACGTGGTAGAATTTTGAGCTTCCAAAATGATTTGATTTCCTATACAGGAAAATAGTGATGGAGAAAAGTATTGTCTTACCTATATTTCTTCAATTTTGTCTAGCGTCCCCCGGGCTTGTTGGGTGTTGGTCACCACATTCTTTTAGTGTGTTGTTGCCTTTGAATTTTCTGATCTCGATGTCTGGTTACTACATGGAGATATATCTATATTGGCAAAGCTTTCAATTTCTACATGCGTCCTATTCCATAAATGTGTTAGAGAAGAAGAAAAGCCTTGTTTATCTTCCTCTGGGTTATTTCTCCTGGCAGTCTGGCACATTATGTGCAGCTTTATTTATATTATACTCCTCCTTAATAAATGTGTTGTGTAGCTCTCCACATCAAAACAAACGGAATATCTAACTGTGTTTCCGAATACTCTTCACAAAAAAGATGAAGAAATGTAAAAGCTGAAACTGTGTTCAACAAGGTGTTTCTCCAGCTCAAAATTGGTGGGGCACTAACTTAGTTCTAGATATACAGTATTAGGCCTTAAGCCCTTAACAAGTATACTCTTAGAAAAATTTCTGGTATTTGAAAGTAGATGTTGATGCATGTAGCTGTCTCATTGGTTTGGATGCAGAGAAGCAGGTTGAGGTGCTGGCTTCTCACTAAGTTTCTAACTGGACTGACTCTTAGAGCCCGAGACCGAGCACTTTTATCTGGCATTTGATTTTAGTAAGAAAGTTCACCCCCCAAAAAAATGATTTCCTTCCTTGTCTTCCTCGGCACTTAACTTATTGTTTCTGGCTCGAAATGTCAGACATAGTTTTCGTCTCATTCATTAATTGGATAATTTGAATCTCCAAACATGCAGTTGGCTCCACCATGGTGGATATTTGCACGGGAGCCATATGTATTTGCAGTTATCAAAATGTGAGAGGCTTCCTCGTTGAGGTATGCTTCTCAATTAGGTTTGAAATGTTATGTTACAAAAATTAATTGTAGGACCAATCAAGAATTGCCTCTCTTTATGCTGGTCTTTTTGCATAAATATGGGTAATTCCATGTACTTCGCAGAAACCCTCAAAAAGAAGATAGAGACAGCAGCGAAATAACATGGATTCACTGGGTAACTAAAGGAATTACAATTGCACCTACTAAAATCACCACTTAGCAAAGAGAAAGGAGAAAACATATAAGAAGTTCATGATTGCAATCTGTTCCCCTTCCATTCCCCTTCCATTGCATGTCTGAAATCCCAATTATGCATCTGTTGGTATGGGATATGAGGCTTCGGCATTGTGGAGCATACTTTATTATTGTCGTCTTACCAGATTATTATATGCATCATACCAGTATTTATGCTATTTCAGTCTAAAGTATAGAAACTTGTATATCTGACTAATAGAGGGTTCAAATTAGGGTACAGAAGTAGTTGGAGCATCCCAGTCGGCTTTACGTTATTCCATTGAACAGGCATCAGTGATTTAAAAGCAAAAAGTGCTAAAAAGCCATCCTGAGGTGGTTGGTAAAAAAAGAGGAACACAAGCACATACTGTAGCTGTAGAAGAGCTAGCAGAATAAAGAAAGGAATAGGAGAAAGATCAAAGTGGGGAGGATGATGAAGGACAAGAAGAAAAGAAATCAGGAAGAGAGAAGTGGAACAATTACAGGACAAGGGAGAAAGAGAAGAAAAAAGCTAAATAGTGATGGGATTTGAATCGTCAATAAAGAAGACGAGGACCCTTCCTGGAGCAAAGTGAAAGGCCGTTTAAGACCTATTTTCTCTCCACCCTTTCTTGTATTGGAGCAGCATAGCCCTACTGGGAAGGAATGTAAATGTAGTAATCGCAGAATTTTATTCAACACAAGGCTGGAATCTCTCTCTTAGAAGGAATGCAAATGATTGGGAAGTAGAACGAGTATGTCTTTTGCTTCAGCTGCTAAGCAACATAGCTTTGGACTACAAAAAAGTAGATTCTATTACATGGGAGGGGCATCCCAAATGTCTCTTTACGGTCAGAAGCTGCAATCAAGTAACAACAGGGTCTTTGCCTTGGGAAAAAAATTTGGCTTTGGAAGGCACCTTTGAAGGTCATTTGCTTCTCTTGGATTGTGGCTAGAGAGACTTGTCTCACTCGTTCCAACGTTCAAAAGAGGAAAATTCAGCTTTGTAGTAGGTGCCCCATGTGTGAAGAGCACTCTGAAGATGTTGGCCACCTCCTTTTGTATTGTATAGTTACTACTCGCTGTGGAGCATGTTCTTGTCGATCTTATGAATGTCCTGGTCCATGCCAAAATCCACTAGGGAGCTATTGCAATGTTGGAAGAAAGAAGGGTTGTGCAAGAAATCACAAGAGACTTGGACTACCATCCCTCAAGCCATTTAGTGGACTATTTGGCTTGAAAGAAATGATATAAATTTTGAAGGCCGTAGGAGAAATTGCATAGCCTTAAACAAAGATGTCTTATTTTGCTAGCTTTTTGATGCAACCTGGTTATTGTACAGGATGTTGATGCAATTTTAGATACAATAGGGGATCTGCACAATCTGTAGTTATGTTTTCTCGCACTGGCTTAGTGCAAGGCATTTATAAAATCTTTGAGTACTTATTTAAAAAAAAAAAAAAAAAGTCCTACTGCCTTTCCATCTGTTTCTTCAGATAGTAATCTAGACTCCTTTTATATTTTTTAATTATTTTTCTCAGGTACAACAGAAATTCAAATAGAAGCTTACACCTCATGCCTTTAAAACTTACACAACTGTAGCAAGCACTTCTTTTAGAGTCACATCGCTTTTCCCTATTGAGGCACCATACCTGCACCTCATGGTGCCTCCCCACTCGATGGCTAACACTAACTGGCGCATGTTTTGGCTTCTGATTTATTATGTCTGGTGGATGGGCAATCACTTTCATTGTTTTCAGTTTAGGGAAAAAGGTCAAAAAAACCCCTCTACTTTGTTTTATTAGCTAAATAAGCTGATTTTAGAAGCCTGATTTTGTTTTATTAACTAAATAAGCTTATTTTAGAAGTCTGGCAGGGGTCGGGGCGGGTTAAAAGAGGTAGTGGGTTATTTTAGTGAAATTGGGTATTTTGGATCAATTTGGGGGATTCCATCCAATAAGCTGGGCAATTTTGTTAGGTTTGAAAATGGTAGGGGTATATTTAGCCGCAATGTGTAACGGAGGGTAAAGTTAGCTCATAAAACAAAATAGAGGGGTATATTTGACCTTTTTCCCTTCATTTTAATATTTTTGATCGTTGTAAGTGGATCAATTGCTTTTGAATTAATCACTTCAACCTGGTCAATGCTTTTAGCTTTTTAATAAAAGTAGAACAATAAGTTGCATCTCTTTTGCATCATTTAAAGCTGGGTATTGAGAACCCCAAATGTGCTTTCGGTGGGAAATAGTTAATTACATCATGAAATGCTACTTATTTGCAGTTGTTTTATCTCTATGTTTATGGATGCTTTTGCAGTAACATTCCCTTTGGATCTTGTGAGGCGGCGAATGCAATTGGAAGTAGCAGGTGGTCGTGCCCGTGTTTATAAGACTGGTTTGTTTGGTACATTAAGTCATATCATCCAAACAGAGGGCCTACGTGGTTTATATAGAGGAATTTTACCCGAATATTACAAGGTTGTGCCTAGTATTGGTATCGTCTTTATGACGTACGAGAAAATGAAGCAGCTTCTCTCAGATATTGACTGATGTGTTGGCTTGACATCCTTGGAGAGAAACTTACAGGTACAAGGCGCCTCAATATAATTCTTTGGAAATCTCTAGTTTTCGATGTAAATCCACACATTCATGATGTATAGATGGTTAAAAGGAGCCACAAGTTTATTAACTATGTATTACTTGTATGCATTAGTTAAAAGTACAATTCAATTTCATGTACTGATGTGATTCTTTTTGGTGCCTTTGATAAGCCTATGCGCTGAAGTTTTATGTTGCAAAAGTAACTTCAAAAACAAAATATTTCATTGTATAACTTAAAAATCTGTGTTGACTATTTGGACTTTTTATCCAATTATATGACTAGTACACCTTTTGTCCTCCCCCCCTCTCGCTCCTTCCCCAGAAAAAAGAACTTCCCTTTGGCCATTTATAACAAACGTGATGATCATTACTAATCATTCACCAAAGAATATACCTCATCAGTAGGAATAGAAAAAGAATGATGAGAATTCTACATGAAACGATACTAAAGTCATACGTGGCCTCTTAAAGTTGTCCATAGAATTCGTAACTTAGACTTGTTCCTGTTGAACGCCTCTACTACAAATTTGATACCTATTTAAATTGTCCTTACCCTATTCGTCCGTACTATCTGAGTTATAATAGAAAAACCCATATTAGGTAACAGATCTAGACATAAAAGTAATCCTTTTTGTTAAGTATAAATGATTGGTCAAATTGTATCACTAGATTTTCCAGAGTATGTATTTAAGGAATTTTTCTGAGCCTTCTTTGGCGGAGAATATTTCATCCAAGTTTGAACGAAATCTAAATTTCTAACGTTTCTCTTTTAACTCTTGCTGTCTCCTTCCCTTACCCTTTGTTTGCTACAGAAATCTTTGCAAGCTAGCAGACAAAATGCTTGTCTTTGCTGTTTGGTACATCAAGTAAGAACATTGTTCTGAATAATTGCAGGGAGAAACTAATGAACACAACTTAATTCACTCTTCTGTAGTACACACTCCAAAAATAACAACTGTGAGAGGTACAATGCTTAAAGTAGGATTTCGTTCACAACAATATTGGAAATGATCCTGGAGCATTCATTCAACTGTGATCTTTCTTGCAGTCCCAAATGCACCAGACGCCCATTTTCAAGACATTTTTCTAGTTAATATTTCATGGCGAAACTCCCTAATTTCTAAGATATTCCGAGAACTTTATCAGAAATCCAAAACAGACCCCTCAAAAAAAAGGAAGAGGGGGGAGGCCGGAGCTGGGGTGGGTGGGGGGGGGGGCGTGGGAGTGGGGGTGGTGAAGCTAATCCAGATCGCCTCATCACAAAGGAAAACTCCCTGTCAACCGAATGTGATCCAACGTATGTCGCAATCCATACTTATTTGCTGCTGCATTAGCAGCTCTGAATCCTGCACCATATGCTGGAGAAGCATCATGAGTGATCTGATGCATGAAAAACTCACCCAACTTATTCTCCACTTCAGACTTCCCACCTTTCTTGGAATAGGAAGCAGTGGATGTGGATGGCATATTTCTGGATCGAGGCATCACTTCCGATTCAAGCCACATCTGAGAAAGCACTTGGCATATTCCTTCCTCCACCTCAGGGCTAAGATTACGGAATCCTGCAAATTTTAATGAAATCTATGTTCTCACTTAAACAGAAATCATGTAGGTAGTATTAAGCATCATGAAGTTGAGTTTTGATGATTAAGTTGAAAGGCAGCAATGGTATTACCTTTTAGACGTAACCAGGCATGCATCAGTTCGTGAGCAAGAATAACACCAGTAAGTAATCTGCACATCGAAAGATAATGGTAACCACTTCTGCCCTTAGCATGCCAAAGGTAATATTACAAGTAAAATATGTCAGAACCAGGATATGCAGAGGAGAATATGTCTGCTCCATAAACTAAAAATGTAGATCAATGAGTCTTTTTGCATCTGCTTCAAATTTCATTTCATCCAACCAAACTATTTCTATCCTCCTCTTAAGAGCCCTATATTTGTGTAGAGTATGCTTAGGCTAGAATCCCAGGAAAACAACTAATTGTTTCGACAACCTTCTGAGTAAAAGCTACCTTAATAAATGTTAATTGAAACATTGAACTGATGCCATTATCCTTTTAGTCAATAACCTTCTCTTTCCTTTTATTGGGGGTGTGGGGGAGGAGACCACATGCCACATGTTGGTAATGTTTTTCAACGACGACGTCAGGAGAAATAAATTATTAAAAAGAGATGTTACCTAGGAAGCCCGTATAAGACAAGGATAGCTGTAACTTCACATTTTCTAGTGAGCTTCTGAGGCTGTGTTCTGAGTCCTACTAGTCCACGAACAGCCATTTTCGACCTCTTGAGTATCTGGATTTGTTCAAATAAAATGTCATAGCAGGTATAGGACATTTCAGTTGATCATAAGTAATTTTAATTAGCAAAGATGATTTTAAGTCTTACACTGGTCACTGTCTGCTCCTCCGATAGGCATAGACCTCTGGTTTCAGGCATATGATGGAAACCCTAAAGAAATTCCAGTCATAAATATTTGCAGACTTGAGAAGAGAGAAAACTACAAATAGAGAGAGATCATTCATACATGCTTCTCCCCTTCGATGGCTTCATTAAGGGCTTGTCTTTCAACAAGCAACATAGGAATTTGCTGATCTATTGCCATATTCATGCCTTCATAAAAATCTCTAATGGCGTGGTAAAGTTGTTGGCAGTCCCCAGTGTCCACGATGGCCGATTCCATGCACTCTAGACATAAGCTCCGACCATCTCCAAGTGATACATATCTTGTATTACGTGACTTCAGCAAGATAAGAAGCACATATATAAGTTGATGGAGAGGTAATCCAATATTTTTCATTTTATCTGAAACACCTACCTCGAGACGTTCACAGCTACAACACCTTTTAGTGTCATCATTCTCGTGGGAAGGACAATATTTCTGAGACCAAAACGGGTGGCATCTATACTCTATCAGTCCAGCTCCATTTGTTGGGATCTGAAAATTTGAGTGTTTGATGATTGTAACAATGCTACTTTTGACAATCGTAAGCAAATAGAAAATGAGAATTTCATAATTTATCGGAACATGACTGATAAAATATAGATGGACATGTCTGCCTTTCTGGACAATCATTAACAATATTGAAGCTGTTTTCTGACAAAATAAACACAAAATAGACAGTTCAACTACGAGGGCCAGAGATGTAAGAGTGAACAAAAGTCAATGCTATTCCCTAACTAAACATACTAGAGGTGATAGCATCCATGGAAGGCATATTGAAGACCAATGACCAAGCTTTGGAAGCTTCTAGAAGGCCTACGACAAGATGCAACACAAGCTAATTGAACTTCAATTGCAAATTAGAATTATCTTGTGTCGGAAGAAGAGTCCAAGCTGTGAAAGATCATTAATGCAAGTCATCATCTTGCACACTCCAATTTGAGCCACAAAATCATTGTAGCACTTGCATTAATGATAAAAAAGAAAGATCATTAAGAGGGGTGTTTCTTTGTTATTATCCAAACCATGAACCAAAATTTGGGATGAAATGAGCATCTTCCAGTAACAAAATCACACAAAAAAGCAGTCTATCCTTACAAATTGGTGGCACACTTCGCATTTGGGATGAGTCAGTTCCTTGAAGCATGACTTATGATAAGAATTATTCCCTGACAAAGAAAACTTGAATCAACAAAGAAAACCAATTAGCTAAACATTAGAATAGGTTCAAACGCTTTTAGCTTGTACAAGAGTTGCAATTACAAGGGGTTATGTTTAATTTATTCCACATCTGAAAGAGGGAAAGGACAAGATTGTACCTCGTACTCCGTAATTGGAAAACCACATGCATGACAAAGAAAGCACTCTGGATGAAAGAAAGTTCCCATGCATCCCAAATAATTGCCAGAACCAATATCCCCCTGGCAGCCACTACATTTCCTGCAAATCATAATTTCTTTCATAGTGAAGAAATGGTTTTAACATCACATAGTATTCATCCTCAAGTATCAACTTATCTCACCCTGAGATATCTATGTATTTGGCTTTGTAAGTAGCAGTTTACTACCACGGAGTAAGGGATTGGGATTTTCAGTACTCCAAAACTAAGTTTCTCTGTTTTATGCGTACATGTACTTGTAAAGTACAAACAGATCCAATAGTTATTTGAAGTTTGAATTATGTATATCCCACCAAAGACTCAAGGAATGATTGAACCTTTCTTGCGATACCTTTCAGCATGTCACATCCGACAGAGCATTGATCAAACTTTTTGCTGATTAATTACTTGGAACTAATGGCAAAAGAATTTAACAAAACAAAGGCTGTTCAGCATCTTATGTAATAAAATCCACCAAACTTAAGAAGAAGCAATTTTTTCTGTATGTTATCTATCTGCTGCTTCATTGTCTGTGGATAGAATTATATAAAAGCTGTTTTGCTTGGCAAGAGACAGATAAATCAAACACATAATCATTGGATAAAAAATGATATTGTTATTAGTTGCCAATTTTCTCGTCTCCCAAAATATAGTGATTATGAATAGCTAATGGTACTCAAACGATAGAATGCAAAAATCAAGATCGTAAACATAAAGCAATTACCTACAACCTCTGGCATTGTAGTCCCAATATGGAGGTTCTGTGGATGAGTTTAGGCTATTTCGTGCATCGTTGTCAGTTACCGGTCTCTGTCCTGTGAAACAGAGCAACACACTCACAGTGATATATTACACTCTTAAGATAGAGATCTTTGGAGGAAAAGAATAGAACATTAGAATATAAATACCATTTGGTCTCTTTGAATCTTTGGCTAGAGAGCGTGCAATTGATTGATCTACTTCCTCTTTCTCTTTACTACCCCAAGAGTCATCCTCCTGTTAACTTTTATGATGCATTAGTAAACCATTCCATCAAAGATGATATGCAGTTTTACATACAAATATGGGCTAATATCAGTTTTGATGATACTAGAAGTTAATCAATGATCTAACTTGAGAATGGAAGAATGTAATGCCTTTTCTTTTTCTAATTCTAGTTGGCTATATGTCTTGAACAACTTGACTAAATATCAATAATTTCGGCAATCAATTTGCAGGATATTTAATGTTAGAAAAATATTATTTTCTATTTAATATCTCAAAAATAAGTTACCATATTATTTATTCATTAATAGTCATTAATCACCTCACCTTTATTTGCCATTATATTTGAATTGAGTATTCTAACGTTATCAGATTGTTGATTCTTGACAATTACTTTGAATGAGGTATGAGTAGCCTTAAAAGGCTTTTACTAATCTTCAATGGCAACTTTCTTCTCTACTCAACGTTATACCTCACATTTTGTTGCCTATATATTCATTTGGGTTTATCACTTATAGAGGGTGAAAAACAGATCAATAGAAATTCTTCTTCTATTATATATATATATATATATATATATATATATATATATATATATATATATATATATATATATATATTCAAGTCCTGTTTCTTTTAGACGTGAAGAGAAATACTTCTTCCAATATTATAGTGCTCGGTTTTGTATAAGATAAATGTTTGTTAGATTCTGCCTCCTACTTTTGTACTAGAAGAGCTTGTTGAATCACCATACCGGGTGAAATATCTTTAAGGACAGCGTCTTAATTGACGTGCCTCAAACTTTCAAGAATTTTCTGCAACGTTCGTGGTCAAGTATTTTCCGACAAGGTTCGTGTCAAGTATTTTCCGTAATTATCAGCTTTTCAATTCATTGGCTAGAAAGATAAAATGAAGAACACAAGTACTATACCAAGTAAGTATCCGTGTTCCAGTTTTGGAACAACATAAACTAGCCAATTATATGGGGAATGTCTTTAGGCGCGAACAAATTATACTAAATCCTATCATGGCTATAGACTTAAATCTAAAAGATCAAAAACAGGCACACAAAAGTTACCAGTGGTGTGAGTGCCATGTTGTCCTCTCCTAGTCCACCCCTATTGCCCTTGAAAAGGTTACTGAGCCATCTGATAAACTTTGAAGATTTTTTCCTCTCTGCGTATGAAGAAACAAGCCAATTAAATTAAATTAAACCCCACGATACAACAATATTAATTAGCAAACACTTGATGGGGAAAAGATTACCATATGGGAAAGCAGGCTGATTGGCAGTTGAACAAGGCATGGCATGAAGAGAAGAAGAATGGGGGTGGGGGGCAAGAAGAAAGAGATGAGACAAGTTGGCATAGAAGAGAAGAAGAAGAAGAATAGCATCATCGAATATGTGATTATTCTTAGCTTGAGGGAAAGAAGAGAGATTGGGGAATCTGCTGAGGCGGATTTCTGATGGAAAGGAGATTTTGTAGATATAGTCTCTCTCAGTCTATATTCTGCTCAACCCAACTATTTCTTCTTCACCTCCCTTTTCTTGTTAAAAAAACTAGTCTTGCCATGAAACAAAGCCTTTTGCGTTACACGTCATGTCAAATATAGTAGCTAGGGTGCTGAATAAAAGAGATTGTAGCTGGAGTTTGTTTGCTCCACATTAAAAAAAAAAAAAGTATGAAATAATAACAAGAAAAATAACATACTGTTTACCCCTTAAACACGTAACAATTGAATTTATAAGTGGTTTAAATGATAGCGATTTGATTTGCTATAGAATGAAAAATAACAATAACAGAATACAGATTGCAAATAAAAGAGTAAGAGATAGCCTCAGAATTGAATGCAATAAACAGCCCGGTCTGAGGCCCGAGTTACTCGGACCCAGTTGTGAGGATTCTTATTATTTGATACTTGACAAAACTGTGAGAACAAGTTAATCGTGTAATCGTGTAGAAGATGGTAAAAAGTGATGGGGTCTGAGGGTTTACTCCCCTCTTATTTATAGTACAAGAATTCACATTCAACAAGGTAACTAAATCAATTGGAGATAAGGATCCCCGAAATTTCGGGTTTGACAACTGTCAACTACACCGTGCGGCGTGAAATCCAAAACAGGCCGCATTTCTCGCATTATTTCCAACTGCAGGTGCACTCTTCGGGCATTGTCGGGTCCGAGTGCTTCTGTCTGGTTTAGCCGAGCTCTACTATCCATTGCCCCTTACCCTTAGTTCGAATCGTTGAACCTTAGGTCGGGGTTGCCTACCTCGGTTTTTACCGTATACAGATAGTCCCTCCATTTTTTGGAGGAAAGTATTAACTCCTGGAAATGGATCCGGATAAAGCCGAGCAGACCGTACATAGTCGCCTTGGAAAAGACATTCCATCAATCTTGCACTCTGACCGATGCCAATTCATCATTATTATAGCTGCCTAATCAGTCTCGAGAATCCACCCCTTGTCAGAACTTTTAAACCCTTCAACTTCTTTACTCTCTACTATATAAATCCCATGCCACATATTTTTGCCATGAACTTGAACGAAAACCCTAAACCTCAAATTTTTAAAAAACCCTTGCTTGCAATTGCTTGATTCTGAACTCTCTTCTGAGTTCCAAACTCTTTCTAAACCTTTATTTTCCATTGCTTGATTCTACGCTTTCTTCTTAGCAATGACTTCCTTACCATTGTTAACACAAAGTGCGGATCATCCGTCATCACCACCACATTCTCTGCCGTTGTCAGTGATGGGAGCGACCAGCCCCGAGGAGGAGTTGGAGTTCCTTGCTGCAGACATCCTCCCCGTTGGCTTCAAGTATGCGAATGACTGCAAAGTTTCTTCTCACCTTGATTCTGTGGAAAAATTCGAATCCTACATTGATGACGCCACCATTCCCATAGTTCGGAATGATTGTAACTTCAGTGCGAACGTCGACATCCGCCATGTTAAAAGAGGAGTAAGAATCAACCATCATGTTGTTGGTTATTCGTTGGCTTATACTTACCCTTTTGCTATTGGGTTTTCTCTTCCCATTCCCCAAGTGATAGAGGACTTCTGCCGCCGGTACTACTTCTGTATTGGCCAAATTGCTCAGCAGATTTGGAGGTTCATATACTGCCTCGAGATTTTGGCCAATGTAGCCGGAGTTGCTGTTACACCCCATAGTTTCGTACGTTGAGATTCGAGTTACCGTTCAGGAGGTATGTGAGCTTATATGTGTTTAACTTATGGTTATAAGGGTTTAAGTGCATATAGTGAGCTATGGAAGGATTGAAGGGCAAGTGGATTAAGGAAATTAAATTTGTTGAAACTAGGAAGAGAATATGAGGGGTAATTTTGGCCCAACTTGGAGAAAGAATATCTTTTAGTAGATGAGGTGTTTTGAAGCAAAGTAAAGGCCTAAAATAAAGTTCGTCATGTCTAGTTTCCAGCGCAACAAACCGCTCGTCGATACGGCATCGAAGTGGAAAATTATGGACGTTACAAGTTAGGCTGACAGAGCAGAAACGCTGCTACAGTAACTGCTACAGTGACCCGACCCGAATTTGACCCACTATTTAAGGATTAAATCTGATCCTAAACCTCATTTTCAGCCAAGAAATGCTCCAAATATTTCCCAAATTTTCTAGAAAATTCTCCCAACTTTCGTCCACTAGATTTTAACGCAAATTAAGTGAAATCCCCGAATTTAAGTTCGGGCAACACATAGTTGCGATTATAATATCGAATTGCGGCGAAACTTGGCTTGGATTCAAGATGGTAATCAAAGATATTCCAATTCTAGCTGGTGAAAGGTATGAATCTTTCCTTATTAGTATTGATTTAAGCTTATCTACGGAGGAAATGTTACTACATTAGCGTATAATGAATTTATGGGTCGAGAAATTGGGTCAAACATCGTGTGGGGTGTTTATGGAATATTGTGGTGTTGATAATATTGTTGTTGATGTTGGTATTGTTGTTGTTGTTGTTGGTTGCTGAATTGAGGTTTTGGGCTAGGCATATTGTTACACCCCGGAAAATTCCCCGTCGATGCACAGTGAATAAACTAACGAAAGGCACGAAGTATACGATAATGCAATAAGTGAGAAATGACATTTGATGACCCTAATTGAGATTTGCGAAAACATTCGGAGTAAGAGGAGAAAGTTTGCCAAGAGAGGGCAAGGCATACGATGTGTATCGGAAAGGATTTACGAGTAACAAGTTAATGATGACTTAATGGTGTCTTAGAGAAGAGTTATAACGTCCCTTAGATTGTTAATAAAGTGTTAAACAAGTGCGAAGAAGGTTCCATAAGGATTTGAGATCAAACGAAGTGACGAGAACAAAATCGGAGAAGAGATAGATTATACGACTAATTATACGGTCCGTATAATGGTCAGCAGAATCATCACAGTGAAGGTCCCTCAATTATGGGATTATACGGTCACTTATACGGACCGTATAATGTGCCGTATAATGGTCACAGAATGAGTTGTTGCGGGGATAACTTTACGGTCACTTATATGGACTGTATAAATTTATACGGACCGTATAAGTGTCCGTATAATTTAGTCGAGACAGAATTTTAAGTTTTTAAATAAGGGACCCAAGTTCATTATTTTCATTTCCCATCTTCTCATTTTCTCTCCACACCTCAAGAACCCTCTAGAACTCTCTCCACTCTTCATCTACAAGAATCCAAGTGAAACTAAGGATCAACTTCATCGAATCAAGAGAAACAAGTGCAAGAAACTCACTAGGGTTCATCTAAGGCGAGAAATCTCATGGGAAGTGGAACTAGGGTTTTGCTCAAGTGAAGTATTTCCACTTAAAGCTCATTCCCACACTATCAAAGGTAGGTTTTATGATCATTCTATGTTGTTTAAGGTATTGAGAAGTTGAAACACTTGGATTGTAGAAGGATATAGAAAATGGGTCATGAATGTAAGAATAGTGACATTTTGAGTAGTAGTTTGGAATGAATCATGCATATTGATATGTTGTGATTATAAGTACGCTATAAGTGACATTTAGAACATGGGATAAGTATTATACGTGAGAAAACGCAATAGTGAACTATGACCACGATTATGGAGGAATTGAAGTGAAATTGTGAAATCTGAATAATGTAGATGAATGATGATTGTCGTTTATAATATTATGAATGTTGTTATGGATGTTTGGGAGTTGATATGAAAAATGAGGAAAGTTGTATAAACAAAGGAAATGCTGCCCAATTTTCCCTAGCTTTAGTAAGCACGTTCTTATAATCGATTAGCTAATGTTAATACAAACTTTCTTGAAGGTAGAAACGCGAGCATCGAAGGAGAACGATCAAACGATAGAATAGCTAAACGAAAGAGGTATGTAAGGCTAATCCTTTCCTTCTAAGGCATGACTCCTATGGCATGAATTTTCCTTTTTTTCCATAATCTTCCTAAATAGCGGAAATTACGAGTCCATGACTATAAAGAGCTACATACGCACATGATAAAGAAAAGAGATACGATACGAGCATGATAATGAGTTTAAGTATAGAGAATCCTCGAGTAATATACGATGTCCATGAGGTTTATGATCCTAAGCACAGTTCCATTGATGTTTTTCCTTGTGTACCCTCACCTTAACATGTTAGTCCCCTCAAGGTGAGACATAATGATTATGATCATTCCATAATGTAATCGGGGGTTCACGGCCTTATGTCACCCCGACATAGCCATAGTTGCCTTCAAGTTCTAATGTATGTTTGATGATAAATGTATAATGACGCTAAGCTTATGATATGCCTATGAGATGTATAATAATGATAAGTTTATGTTGACTATATGACGATACGATTCCACCGTGCCTAGTTGGCCGGGCATGTCACCGCGAAGGAGGGCTGCTACGATTCCACCGTGCCTAAATAGCCGGGCATGTCACCGCTAAGGCGGGCTGCTATGTTTACACCGAGCCTAGAGGGCCGGGCATGACACCACTAGTGGGCGGCATATGATGGTTACCCGGACGCGGGTTAACAATGATGATTTATATGATACGATGATGTATACACTATGATGATACATGTACTATGATTATATATCATATATGTATGAAATGTATCCACCCTTAAAAGTTACGCAGGTTATATCTTCTTCTTATGTCTTATGATTTCTCTATTATGTTCATTTCATTCATGCCTTACATACTCAGTACAATGCTCGTACTGACTCCTTTTTCTTTGGACGTTGTGTTCATGCCCACAGGTAGGCAAGGAGGTGATCCAGACTCGTAGGAGCTATTAGCTGACTTGGGAGCACTCCATTGTTCCGGAGGTGCCATTGAGTTATTCTTTTGTGTATATATATGTATTTTGGGCATGGCGGGGTCCTGTCCCGTCCATATGTCTAGTACTCTAGTAGAGGCTCGAAGATATGCATGTGTGGGTAGTATGGTCTCATGATTTTTCCCACGTGTATATATATATATATATATATTCTAATAGCCGAAGGACTTATGTATATTAAGATAATTATGTTTCAAAATGAAAAAAATGGGTTTCCTATGATTTGAGTATAAGACTAATGAATGAACGCTTAATGAGTATGATGGGTAATGGTATGAGCGGTGCTCGGTGGCTAGCTCTGGGTACCCGTCATGGCCCCTAGTCGGGTCGTGACAAAAGTGGTATCAGAGTCAGGTTCAGTCCTAGGAAGTGTCTATGAGCCGTGTGTAGTAGAGTCTTGCTTATGGTGTGTTGCGCGCCATACTAATAAACAAGAGGCTACAGGGCATTTAGGAAAAATGACCATCTTTCATCTTAAGAGATCGTGCGATAGAGCTGTGTTATAATATTTTCTCTTCCTTAATAGTGTGCTATGATTTCAGAAATGTCGCCAAGGGGAGAAGCTACAGCCGCCCAAAAGGGCAAGACTACGATGAAAGGGCGGGTAGAAAGAGAGCCGCCAATGAATTTAGAAGAGGGCGAATCGCATAATGAGGCTCCATCTAATACTTCTCCCACTCCGCCTATTATAGAAGAACAGGAAGGGGCATCAACTCCAGCTCCTATGCCTCCAGTTCCTCCACCGGCTACTTCGGGTCAACAAGTGACCGAGGCTATTCATCTATTGACGCAGTTAGTTGCCGCCCAGGCACAGCGGCAGAATGCGGGTCCAAGTGATCGGGCAGCTAGTACCAGAGCCCGTGATATCATGAGTTTGAATCCTCCGGAGTTTTTCGGGTCAAAGCCGAATGAAGACCCGCAAAGTTTTATTGATGAAATGTTGAGAACATTAAAGATTATTCATGCCTCCGAAACTGAATCTGTGGAGTTGGTATCTTATAAACTTCGAGATGTGGTAGTATTATGGTACAATAATTGGATATCATCAAGAAAAGAGAATGCGCCTCCTTCCGTTTGGCAAGAATTTGTAGATGCTTTCATCCGCCACTATTTGCCACCCGAGGTCCGCCAAGCTAGAGCGGATAGGTTCTTACATCTAAAACAAGGAAATATGAGTGCCCGGGAGTATATCCTTCAGTTTAATTCATTGGCTAGATATGCCCCGACTATGGTGGCCGACATGGGGGATAGAGTGCATAGGTTCGTGAGTGGATTAGGGCCGTATTTGTTCAAGGACTGCTTGACGGCTTCGTTGCAAGATGGGATGAATATTTCCCGCATTCAAGCCCATGCCCAGAATTTAGAAGGACAACAACATCCAAAAAGGGGTGATCGTGATATTGATAGAGGGCAAAGCAAGAGGGCCAGATCTATGGGGGCAGGTAATGATTATAGAGGGGAATCAAGGCAGGTATATTCTAGACAATCAGGCCAGTCGGCGAGTAGTGCGCCTCCACGATTTGCAGGTAGGAGATTTGATCGATCCTTTCCTTCAGTACAGAGTCAGAGTTCGAGAGCTTCAGGTTCTCAGTTTGGGGGTGATCATAGTCAGAGGAGACCACCAGTGCCGTGATGTAGTCAGTGCGGTAAATTACATTCGGGGCCATGTCGCTAGGGCATGGATGCTTGCTATGTTTTTGGACAGACTGGGAACTTGATGCATGATTGTCCCTCGAGGTATGGTAGAGGTGGGGTTCAGCCCACAGGATCAGCAGCTAGTTCCTCTTCAGTGTGCCCGGTAGGGCAGACTCCCCATATCCCAGCAGGTCGAGGTAGAGGCAGAGGGGGGGGCGCATCTATTTTAGGTGCCACTTAGCCCCGTATGTATGCTTTAGCCGGACGACAGGATCTTGAGTCCTCCCTGGATGTGGTTACAGGTACATTATCCGTATTTTCCCATAATGTGTATGTATTGATAGATCCAGGTTCTACCCTATCTTATATTACTCCGTATGTTGCTGGTCGTATTGGGGTGAAACCTGAGCCAATTAAACCGTTTGAGGTATCTACTCCTGTTGGTGATCCCGTGATAGCTAGACAAGTGTATAAAAATTGTGTAATTGTGATATGCGACCGCCAGACTAAAGCTGATTTAGTTGAGCTGGAGATGTTAGATTTGATGTGATTATGAGTATGGATTGGTTGGCCTCATGTTATGCTAATGTTGATTGCCGAATAAAAGTAGTTCGATTTCAATTTCCGGGAGAGCCCGTGCTTGAATGGAAGGGTACAACATCTCCAAGACGTAGGTTTATATCCTACCTTAAGGCAAGAAAGATGATAGCAAAATGCTATATTTATCACTTAGTCCGAGTTCATGATACCGAAGAAAAGTCGCCAACTTTCCAATCCGTTCCGGCAGTGAATGAATTTCCGGATGTATTCCCAGATGAACTTCCAGGCCTTCCTCCGGAAAGAGAGATTGATTTCGCTATTGATGTGTTGCCGGACACCAAGCCTATTTCTATTCCTCCTTACCGAATGACTCTAGCAAAATTGAAAGAATTAAAGGCATAGTTGAAAGATTTGTTTGAGAAGGGGTTTATTAGACCCAGTTCATCACCGTGGGGAGCACCAGTCTTTTTCGTGAGAAAGAAAGATGGTTCCTTACAGATGTGTATTGATTATAGGCAGTTGAATAAGGTGACGATAAATAACAAATACCCTCTTCCGAGAATTGATGATTTATTTGATCAACTACAATGTGCCAAGTGGTTTTCCAAAATAGACTTGAGGTCAGGTTATCATCAAGTGAGAGTTAAAGAAGAAGATATTCCCAAAACAGCTTTTAGAACGAGATATGGCCGTTATGAATTCCGGGTGATGTCATTTGGGTTAACTAATCCTCCGGCAGTGTTTATGAATTTGATGAATAACGTATTCAGGCCTCTCTTGGATTTATTCGTAATAGTATTTATTGACGATATTCTGGTATACTCTCGCACAGAATAAGAACATGCAGATCATTTACGTATTGTTCTTGGAATTCTTCGAACCCGAGAATTGTATGCAAAATTTTCAAAGTACGAGTTTTGGCTAAATTTTGTGACATTTCTGGGTCATGTTATTTCAGATGATGGCATTCGAGTTGATACTCAGAAAATTGAAGCTGTAAAGACTTGGCCAAGGCCTACAACGCCTACAGAAGTCCGTAGTTTTCTGGGATTGGCAGGGTACTATAGAAGGTTCGTAGAAGGATTTTCCTCTATTTCAGTCCCATTGACGAAGCTAACCCAAAAGTCAGTTAAATTCCAGTGGAATGAAGCTTGTGAACGCAGCTTCCAAGAGTTGAAGGACAGATTAACTTCAGCTCTGGTCTTAACACTCCCAGAAGGGCCAGATGGTCATGTTGTATATTGTGATGCTTCCGGTGTTGGGTTAGGATGTGTGTTAATGTAGCACGGTAAAGTCATTGCTTATGCTTCGAGGCAACTGCGGAAACATGAAAAGAACTACCCAACTCATGATCTCGAATTGGCTGCAGTTATTCATGCATTAAAGATGTGGAGACATTACTTGTATGGTGTGCATGTTGATATCTATACAGATCACAAGAGTCTTCAATACATTTTCAAACAGAAGGAGTTGAATCTGCGGCAGAGACGGTGGTTAGAATTATTGAAAGATTATGATATGAGTATTTTATACCACCCCGGGAAGGGAAATGTAGTAGCTGATGCGCTTAGCCGCCGATCGATGGGCAGCCTATGTGAAGTTCCTCCGGAGAAGAAAGAATTAATTCATGAGCTCCACCAACTAGCTAATCTTGGAGTACATTTAATTGATTCAGGTAGTGCAGGGATTGGTATTAATAATCCCGAAATTTCGTCCCTGAATATGGAAGTAAAAGAGCGCCTATATGAAGATCCTCAATTGAGCCATTATAAAGACACATTTCATGAAAAAGAGGAGTCCCCATTTAAAACTTCTATGGATGGAATTCTTAGATACCGAGGCAGGCTATGTGTTTCGAATGTTGCAGAATTACGTCATCAAATCCTCGAAGAAGCTCATTATTCTCGGTATTCTATTCACCCAGGTGCAACGAAGATGTATCATGATCTCAAGTTAATATATTGGTGGGATGGCATGAAGAAAGACCTAGCAGAATTTGTAGCTCAATGTCCAAATTGCCAGCAAGTGAAAATCGAACATCAAAAGCCAGGAGGATTATTGCAAGCAATGGAAATCCCTACTTGGAAATGGGAAGTGATCAATATGGATTTTATTGTGGGATTACCTCGTTCCCGAAGCAAGTATGATTCTATATGGGTGATTGTGGATAGATTGACGAAAACAGCTCGTTTTCTTCCAGTCAGAACCACATACTCAGCAGAAGATTATGCAAGGTTGTATCTCAAGGATATTGTGCGACTCCATGGTATTCCGATATCCATTATCACAGATAGAGGAGTGCAATTTACAGCCAAGTTCTGGAAATCTTTCCAAGAAGGTCTAGGTACTCAAGTAAAGCTTAGCATGACATTTCATCCGCAGACTGATGGGCAAGCCGAACGTACCATTCATACCTTGGAGGATATGCTAAGATCATGTGTTCTAGATTTTGGTGGTAGTTGGGATAACCACTTACCTCTAATTGAGTTTGCATACACCAATAGCTACCATTCTAGTATCCAAATGGCTCCGTATGAAGCTCTATATGGAAGGAAGTGCAGATCCCCAATTGGATGGTTTGAAATAGGAGAAGTACAGCTAATAGGTACTGAGTTAATTCAACAAGCAGTAGAAAAAGTCAAGGTGATCCGAGATCGATTATTGACAGCCCAAAGTCGCCAAAAATCTTATGCGAACAATCGCCGGCGAGACTTAGAATTTTAAGTTGATGATTAAGTATTCTTAAAGGTGTCACCAATGAAAGGAGTGATGAGATTTGGTAAGAAAGGAAAGTTAAGTCCTCGATACATTGGACCCTATAAGATTATCCGCAAGGTGGTTCAAGTAGCCTATGAATTGGACTTGCCTCTAGAACTTGAATTAATCCATCCAGTTTTCCATGTCTCAATGCTCCGCAAGTGTGTTGGAGATCCAACGAGGATTTTCCCAATAGATGATGGTCAAGTGACAGAAAAGCTAGTCTATGAAGAAGTGCCCATTGCCATATTAGAATGGCAAGTACGGAGACTCCGAAATAAGGAAGTAGCCTCAGTTAAAGTCTTATGGCGAAATAACAACCGAGAAGAAATGACTTGGGAAGCAGAAGAGAGTATGAAATCCAAATACCCGCACTTATTTCAGCCCCCATAAGAGATCCACGATGAAACATCGGGATTATGAGATATGTATGTTTCTTTTTATGTATATGGGTCGTGTATGGCCAACTTATACTGTTATTGTGTTGTGGCCCTGTGAGGCAATGTTATTATGGGTTGTTGTGACAGGATGGTAGTTCCATATTACAGGGGAAACACTGGCGAAATTTTCGTAGAATTCCCGAGTGCTTAACATTCGAGGACGAATGTTCCAAAAGGGGGAAAGAATGTTACACACCGGAAAATTCCCCGTTGATGCACAGTGAATAAACTAACGAAAGGCACGAAGTATACGGTATTGCAAAAAGTGAGAAATGACATTTGATGACCCTAATTGAGATTTGCGAAGACATTCGGAGTAAGAGGAGAAAGTTTGCCAAGAGAGGGCAAGGCATACGATGTGTATCGGAAAGGATTTACAAGTAACAAGTTAATGATGACTTAATGGTGTCTTGGAGAAGAGTTATAACGTCCCTTAGATTGTTAATGAAGTGTTAAACAAGCGCGAAGAAGGTTCCATAAGGATTTGAGATCAAACGAAGTGACGAGAACAAAATCGGAAAAGAGATAGATCATACGACCAATTATACGGTCCATATAATGGTCCGCAGAATCGTCACAGTGAAGGTCCCTCACTGATGGGATTATACGGTCACTTATACATTCCGTATAAAATTATACGGACCATATAATGTGCCGTATAATGGTCACAGAATGAGTTGTTGCGGGGATAACTTTACGGTCACTTATACGGACTGTATAAATTTATACGGACCGTATAAGTTTCCGTATAATTTAGTCGGGACAGAATTTTAAGTTTTTAAATAAGGGACCCAAGTTCATTATTTTCATTTCCCATCTTCTAATTTTCTCTCCACACCTCAAGAAACCTCTAGAACTCTCTCTACTCTTCATCTACAAGAATCCAAGTGAAACTAAGGATCAACTTCATCAAATCAAGAGAAACAAGTGCAAGAAACTCACTAGGGTTCATCTAAGGCAAGAAATCTCATGGGAAGTGGAACTAAGGTTTTGCTCAAGTGAAGTATTTCCACTTAAAGCTCATTCCCACACTATCAAAGGTAAGTTTTATGATCATTCTATGTTGTTTAAGGTATTGAGAAGTTGAAACACTTGGATTGTAGAAGGATATAGAAAATGGGTCATGAATGTAAGAATAGTGATATTTTGAGTAGTAGTTTGGAATGAATCATGAATATTGATATGTTGTGATTATAAGTATGCTATAAGTGATATTTAGAACATGGGATAAGTATTATACGTGAGAAAACGCAATAGTGAACTATGACCACGATTATGGAGGAATTGAAGTGAAATTGTGAAATCTGGATAATGTAGATGAATGATGATTGTTGTTTATAATATTATGAATGTTGTTATGGATGTTTGGGAGTTGATATGAAAAATGAGGAAAGTTGTATAAACAAAGGAAATGCTGCCCAATTTTCCCTAGCTTTAGTAAGCACGTTCTTATAATTGATTAACTAATGTTAATATGAACTTTCTTGAAGGTAGAAACGCGAGCATCGAAGGAGAACGATCAAACGATAGAATAGCTAAACGAAAGAGGTATGTAAGGCTAATCCTTTCCTTCTAAGGCATGACTCCTATGGCATGAATTTTCCTTTTTCTCCATAATCTTCCTAAATAACGGAAATTACGAGTCCATGACTATAAAGAGCTACATACGCACATGATAAAGAAAAGAGATACGATACGAACATGATAATGAGTTTAAGTATAGAGAATCCTCGAGTAATATACGATGTCCATGAGGTTTATGATCCTAAGCACGGTTCCATTGATGTTTTTCCTTGTGTACCCTCACCTTAACATGTTAGTCCCCTCAAGGTGAGACATAATGATTATGATCATTCAATAATGTAATCGGGGGTTCACGACCTTATGTCACCCCGACATAGCCAAGTTTCCTTCAAGTTCCAATGTATGTTTGATGATAAATGTATAATGACGCTAAGCTTATGATATGCCTATGAGATGTATAACAATGATAAGTTTATGTTGACTATATGACGATACGATTCCACCGTGCCTAGTTGGCCGGGCATGTCACCGCGAAGGAGGGATGCTACAATTCAACCGTGCCTAAATGGCCGGGCATGTCACCGCTAAAGCGGGCTGCTATGTTTACACCGAGCCTATAGGGCCGGGCATGACACCACTAGTGGGTGGCATATGATGGTTACCCGGACGCGGGTTAACAATGATGATTTATATGATACGATGATGTATGCGCTATGATGATACATGTACTATGATTATATATGATATATGTATGAAATGTATCCACCCTTAAAAGTTACGCAGGTTATATCTTCTTCTTATGTCTTATGATTTCTCTATTATGTTCATTTCATTCATGCCTTACATACTCAATACAATGCTCGTACTGACGTCCGTTTTCTTTGGACGCTGTGTTCATGCCCACAGGTAGGCAGGGAGGTGATCCAGACTCGTAGGAGCTATTAGCTAACTTGGGAGCACTCCATTGTTCCGGAGGTGCCATTGACTTATTCTTTTGTGTATATATATGTATTTTGGGCACGACGGGGTCCTGTCCCGTCCATATGTCTAGTACTCTTGTAGAGGCTCGTAGATATGCATGTGTGGGTAGTATGGTCTCATGATTTTTCCCACGTGTATATATATATATATATATATATATATATATATATATATATTCTAATAGCCGAAGGGCTTATGTATATTAAGGTAATTATGTTTCAAAATGAAAAAAATGGTTTTCCTATGATTTGAGTATAACACTAATGAATGAACGCTTGATGAGTACGATGGGAAATGGTGTGAGCGGTGCTCAGTGGTTAGCCTTGGGTACCCGTCATGGCCCCTAGTCGGGTCGTGACACATATAAATAGAAGAGATGCTGCCGAAATTTCGGCAGATTCTAGAATAATTTATTTGAAGGCTTAGGATAAGTATATAACAACGGGCCTAACAATAGTATGAATGGTTTTATATGTATATTACGAGACTATGAATGATCTTACGTAGATTGCAAGACAAGAAGTAAGTTGGAAAGTGAAATGTAAGCTTCCAGGTATGTAAGGCAAACCTTTCTTCCTTTGTCATGATCCTTTTGTTATTCATTCTATATGTACCCCATATTATTCCATTCTTAGACAAGTAAGGTCTAAATTCTTCTTGTGATGGCTTATTGATATTGTACTCCTATTCTGTTCTGAAGGGAACACCCATAAGGTGTCAAGCTGAGTTGTGTATACGGTTTTACTAACGATTTCGAGGAAATGAGTTTTATACTAAAGGAAACATAAAGTTTGATTTTCAAAACCACTCCGAAGGGGGTGCGAGATTTTACTACATTTCATTTACTATTGATGTATACATTCCATAGTATCATCCCTTTGTATTGATATGATCATTTATTCTTTGGGTAAGGCAATAAGATGAATTGAGTAGAATATAGGTAGTAAGAATTTCATAACAATTCTACCCTCAAACCTGGAACTATATCCTCCTGAGTCTAGTAAGATACAAATTTGATAACTTTTATGAAAAACTAAGGCTAATAACTGGATTGTGGTGAATGGATTAGTGACTTATGATATGATTGAAATTGATACTTATGGATTGAGTTTGTGTTGACATGATTGTGATATTAAGCAGGAAGCGGCTGCCCGAAGGGGCCGTCATTATGAAGCCGGAAGCGGCTGCCCGAAGAGGCCATCATTATTATGCCGGAAGCGGCCGTCCGAAGGGACTATTGTGATACTAGCCGGAAGCGGTTGTCCGAAGGGACCATTCTGTTAACATGTCGGAAGCGGCATGTGTATTAGATTGCATTATTTACTTAAAGATTGTGTTGAGACTTCGTGTGCACATTTATGTTTCTTCCTGTGAAGGCTGCAGATGTTGAGTTAGATTGTGATTTCTTCTTTCCTAAGTCAAGTTATGATTATGACTTGTTACCGCCTTACATACTTAGTACATTGTCCGTACTGATGTCCTTTTGCCTGGGGACGCTGCGTTCATGCCCGCAGCCCCAGATTGTTTGGCAGGTTAAGTGTATGACTAGGATGCTTGGACGTCAGCTGGGATTGGCAAGTTCCACCTCATTTTGGAGCTGTGCTGAGTCATGTATTGATATGTATGATTATAGGTATGTCAGGGCCCTGTGCTGACTCATAATGTTCAGTTTACTTCTTAGAGACTTCTGCAAATAGTGTCATGTGGTATGTTTGTCGAGATGTCGACAAAGTGATGTTAGTTGAGTCATTTGTGGACTTTAAAAGAGTATGTATTTTAGATGATTTCTATTTGGAAAAGTTTTGTGTTCTTAAAAGTTTTTGAAATGACAGGTTTTGATAGAGCGAATGTCTGAGGGTTTGCTCGACTCTGATGAGTGTCGGGTGCCTGTCATGCCCTATCAGGATTGAGGTGTGACAAATTGGTATCAGAGTAGTTCGTCCTAGGGGTTGTCTGCAAAGTCGTGTCCAGTAGACTCTTGTTTATGGTGTGAAGCGCGCCACATTTATAAACAGGAGGCTAGAGGACATCTAGGATGGTTACCTTTCTTATCTTAGATCGTGTCGTAGAGCTATGTCATAGGTTACGAAATCCCTGGTCCTAACCCCAGATGTCTTGATTATTAATAAGTGATTTCTTGCTTGGTTTTAAGGTTACTAGTAAGGATTGATGCTCGTATCAGAAAGGTATGTTTTCCGTCCATTGGTGTTGATATATGAGAAGAATTTGGTGTAGCTGAACTATGGATCGTTTGTATTTCTGCGGTTGTCCTGTGAGGCGTTGGACTTGCTTTCTGAGCTGTGTGCAGGTTTGGGATAGTAAGAATTACAAGGGAAGCTCTGTTAAAAATCTCTCAAAGCTAAATCATGTGAGTATGTGTGCATTACAGAAGTAAGGAAAATGGGAAACCTAGCGACAGGATGGTAAGTGAAATATGTTGAATTAATACTTGTGAACTGCTCTAGAAGGAATTATTAGATGGCTCAGTTGAGATTAAGGGGATTCAGATGGGTTATATTAAAGGCTTTATAGGAATGAGACTTATTGGGATTATAAAGAAAATTGATAAACAAGTAAGATATCTTGAATGATCTGCAAGGAAGGTGATCAATAGTACAACTTGAGGTTTTATAGAAACAAGTAAGTAAAGCATTGCGAGTCATATAAAGACAGTAAGGTAGTAAATTATCGAAAGGATTATGGAGTCGGCTATATGTTCAAGTCAAGTTAAAGAGTATTGCTGCATATAGATACGAACTAATTTTGAGACTTATGGTCGAAGCTATTGAGATAATTGTATACGAGTGGGATTAAGGGGAATAGTAGGGTTTTGATAATGAGGTGATACAATATGAAGGAAAGGACTAAGTGAAGAGTTGAGGCCAAAGGTGGGATAACAAGCGAAGGATATATGCCACGATATTACAGATGAATTGAGGGAAAGTACAAGGCAACGCAAGTTAGAGTGTTAAGATAAAACTGCAGTCAAGATTAGGCTATTTTGATACTAATGGAAGGATAAAAGTGTAGGGACATAAGGTGAGCTACGAAAGTATTGTTGAGTTAAACTAAATAGAATAAATCGAAATGAGATCCGAAAAAGACCAAGGACAGAAATAGACTGCAAAGGATGACCAGGGGTGGAAAGAAGCAAGCAAGTAGAGATAATCACATGGGATAGTATTTATGGAAAAAGGAAATACAATAAGAAGAAATGAGGAAATGGTTGCTCAAGAAACTGGAACAATTGGTGACAAATAAAAGGAAGCTGACAAATGAAAAACGCAAATGAGTTCAGGAAAGGACATGAGATTTAGAGTTCTGAAAGGTACCATAGGACGATACTTTTAAGGAAAGAATAAAGGAAAAATAAGCTGGCATGTAGAGGCAAAAGGAAAGGATGTTAAGGATCATGATGAAACGACTACGACCATGGATTCGAATGGAATACTCTGGATATAGTGATACTATATGATAAAACCTTAAAGGGGGGAAGCAAGTAAGCTGAGTACGAGCACAAGGATGGATTAGAGATATAGTTTGAAGTAAGTTTCATCTTAATTTACATTCGAGGACGAATGTTTTAAAGGGGGGAAGGATGTTACACACCGTAGTTTCGTATGTTGAGATTCGAGTTACCGTTCAGGAGGTATGGGAGCTTATATGTGTTTAACTTATAGTTATAAGGGTTTAAGTGCATATAGTGAGCTATGGAAGGATTGAAGGGCAAGTGGATTAAGGAATTAAATTTGTTGGAACTTGGAAGAGAATATGAGGGGTAATTTTGGCCCAACTTGGAGAAAGAATATCTTTTAGTAGATGAGGTGTTTTGAAGCAAAGTAAAGGCCTAAAATAAAGTTCGTCATGTCTTGTTTCCAGTGCAACAAACCGCTAGTCAATACGGCATCGAAGTGGAAAATTATGGACGCTACAAGTTCGGCTGACAGAGCAGAAACACTGCTACAGTAACCGGATTGCTACAATACGACTTGCTATAGTCTTGCTATAGTAACTGCTACAGTGACCCGACCCGAATTTGATCCACCATTTAAGGATCAAATCTGATCTTAAACATCATTTTTCAGCAAAGAAATGCTCCAAATATTTCCCAAATCTTCTAGAAAATTCTCCTAACTTCCGTCCACTAGATTTTAACGCAAATTAAGTGAAATCCTCGAATTTAAGTTCGGGCAACACATAGTTGCGATTATAATATCGAATTGCGGCGAAACTTGGCTTGGATTCAAGATGGTAATCAAAGATATTGCAATTCTAGCGGGTGAAAGGTATGAATCTTTCCTTATTAGTATTGATTTAAGGTTATCTACAGAGGAAAAGTTACTACATGAGCGTATAATGAATTTATGGGTCGAGAAATTGGACCAAACATCGTGTGGGGTGTTTATGGAATATTGTGGTGTTGATAATATTGTTATTGATGTTGGTATTGTTGTTGTTGTTGGTTTCTGAATTGAGGTTTTGGGCTAGGTATATAAATAGAGGAGATGCTGCCGAAATTTTGACAGATTCTAGAAAGATTTATTTGGAGGCTTAGGATAAGTATATAACAATGGGCCTAACAATAGTATGAATGATTTTATATGTATATTACGAGACTATTAATGATCTTACGTAGATTGCAAGGCAAGAAGTAAGTTGGAAAGTGAAATGTAAGCTTCCAGGTATGTAAGGCAAACCTTTCTTCCTTTGGCATGATCCTTTTGTTATTCATTCTATATGTACCCCATATGATTCCATTCTTAGAAAGGTATGGTCTAAATGCTTCTTGTGATGGCTTATTGATATTGTACTCCTATTCTATTCCGAAGGGAACACCCATAAAGTGTCAAGTTGAGTTGTGTATATGGTTCTACTAACGATTTCGAGGAAATGAGTTTTATACTAAAGGAAACATAAAGTTTGATTTTCAAAACCACTCCGAAAGGGTGCGAGATTTTACTACTTCATTTCATTTACGATTGATGTTTACATTCCATAGTATCATCTCTTTGTATTGATATGATCATTTATTCTTTGTGTAAGGCAATAAGATGAATTGAGTAGAATATAGGTAGTAAGAATTTCATAACAATTCTACCCTCAAACATAGAAGTATGTCCTCCTGAGTCTAGTAAGATACAAATTTGATAACTTTTATGAAAGACTAAGGCTAATAACTGGATTGTGGTGAATGGATTAGTGACTTATGATATGATTGAAATTGATACTTATGGATTGAGTTTGTGTTGACATGATTGTGATATTAAGCCTGAAGTGGTTGCCCGAATGGGCTATTATTATGAAGCTGGAAGTGGCTGCCCGAAGGGGCCATCATTATGAAGCCAGAAGCGGCTGCCCGAAGGGGCCATCATTATTATGCCTGAAGCGGCCGTCCGAAGGGACTATTGTGATACTAGCCGGAAGCGGTTGTCCGAAGGGACCATTCTGTTAATATGTCGGAAGTGGCATGTGTGTTAGATTGCATTACTTACTTAAAGAGTCTGTTAAAACTTTGTGTGCACATTTATGTTTCTTCCAGCGAAGGCTGTAGGTGTTGAGTTAGATTGTGATTTCTTCTCTCCTAAGTCAAGTTATGATTATGACTTGTTACCGCCTTACATACTTAGTACATTGTCTGTACTGACGTCCTTTTGCCTGGGGACGCTGCGTTCATGCCCGCAGCCCCAGATTGTTTGGCAGGTTAAGTGTATGACTAGGATGCTTGGACGTCAATTAGGATTGGCAAGTTTCACCTCATTTTGGAGCTGTGCTGTGTCATGTATTGATATGTATGATTATAGGTATGTCAGGGCCCTGTGCTGACTCATAATGTTCAGTGTACTTCTTAAAGACTTCTGCAGATAGTGTCCTGTGGTATGTTTGTCGAGATGTCGACAAAGTGATGTCAGTTGAGTCATTTGTGGAATTTAAAAGAGTATGTATTTTGGATGATTTCTATTTGGAAAAGTTTTATGTTCTTAAAAGTTTTTGAAATGACAGGTTTTGATAAAGCGAATGTCTGAGGGTTCGCTCGACTCTGATGAGAGTCAGGTGCCCGTCATGCCCTATCAGGATTGGGGTGTGACAGTTTCTTTTACCCTCGACCATCTAATCCATATCTATGTTCCCCGAGTAATCTGAGGTGGCGTAGTTCATTTGTTTCCTCGTGGGACTCGAGCCCTCATAGACCTAGAGGATAACTATGATAGGGGATGGCTGCATCGGTTCGTAATGATTCATACGGACCAACTCCACCATTCTCTATCCTTAGGCTCCCCAGAAGCGTGGAATCCTGCCCCGAATCCAGTTGAACCTGAACTTAAGTGGTTAGTTTCACTTTTAAGCGCCTTTCGTGATGTGGGTCGTTCTTGGAGGAGCATGGCACCCGAAGGGTGGAAAGGAAAAAATCATGGTAAATTTTAATTTGTTTGTGGAATTCCTTGTTTGTTTTTCCACTTTCTACTCTAACCCCGAACCTTCGATTTTAAGGGCTTCCCACGAAGAGGTCTTCTTTAAAAGGGAAAAACATTATCGAAGGGGATGCCGAGGATGTCGTCCAGGGAAAAAAGACAACGGCTGCTTCTGCGAAGGTATCCTGACGGAGAGTCCCTGCGAGCTCCTCGGCTGTTCCTTCAGGGATAGGCTCTTGGGTCAGATGCCATATCTCGAGGACCCGGGAGGAGATTTCTCGTGGTTGGGCACCCCTGGTGATTGTTCTAGATGAAGAGGATCCACCAGAGAAAAGTAGACCTGGTTCTGCTATTTTGAAGGACAGCCCTGAAGCCATTTAGCTGATGCATGATTTTGTAGAAGTATCCGAGGGTATGAACCGAAGTGCTCAACCTTTGGTTTACTATACCGGATCGGATTTTCTTTCCGTTTCTAGTTTAGGACCATAAGTTAGGCCATTTTTTTGTGAGGCTAATATAACCGAGAGAGTCGCATATCCGTTACAAATGTAGTAGAAAACTTCTTCAAATTGAACCGAACCTATTCGGATTATGCATGTTTTCATTGTTCTTTAATTCTCACCCGAGCGCAGTTGGTCATTACTTTCCTTATGGATTCTTCCCATCGTTTACGTTTCCGTTATGCCGATCTTATAGATATATTATCCTGTAAGTTTCGAAATAAAGTGGGAAAAATCAAACATCTTCAACTCTCATGTCCGTCTGACTTCGGCCACGTGTGGCTTTACTATTGGCCGACCCTTCAGTTACCTAATCAATGCACTTCCGTCATTATGACCCCTCGCTTATAAATAGTAAAACACTCCCATTTTTACTATTTACAGCCTCAAAAAAATTACTCTTCGATCTTAATCTTTGCTTTCCTTCGCCTGAGAAGCAAAGAACCTGTTACACCTCGGAAATTTCCCCGCGAACGTACAATGAAAAGTTGCAGGTTTGCACTTTGACCCAGTTGGTCGTAAAGTGGAATACGGCTCGTAAAGTGATTTACGGACCGTAAACTGCTATCGTCCTCCAACCTTTCAAAAATTTCAACTTTCTGTCAAATGCTTCAAATGGTTAAAAATGACTTGGAATACGGACCGTAAATCGAAATACGGCCCGTAAACTGAGTCGTAAATTGCCATGATCTCCAGCATGCTTTTTTGGTTTTGATATGCTTAAATACGGTCATGAAGGACAGACCGTAAACCAGTATACGGCCCGTAAAGTGGGTTTACGACCACTGTACACCTAAGTCACTGTTCATTCCGGAATAGGTTTTAAGTCATTAAAAAGAGACCCAAGCTCATTCAAATCATTTCATATTCACGATATTTCTCTCTAGAAACTCCTAGAATACTCTCTACTCTTCAATTAAAAGAACTCAAGGGAGATTAGTGATCAATTACATGAGACCCACGAAATCAAGTGTGAGAATCACACTAAAGTTCATCCTTCTCAAGAAAACCCAAAAGGAGTGGAGTAGGGTTTTGGTGCTAGAGGAGTAAATCCATTCAAAGCTTGTTCAACCATCATCTAAGGCAAGTTTCATGACCATTTCATGTTGTTTAAGGTATTGGAAGGTTAAGATACCCGAATCGTAGAAAAGCATAGCAGATGGGTCATAAATGAGTGAACAGTGCCATGAGTGAATGGTAGTTGAATTGAATCATGAATGTCAGTGTGTTGTGAGTATGAATACGTTATAAATGACATGTAGACCATGAGATAAGTGTGATACATGAGAAAATACGATAGCGAACCCACAACCATAATTGTGGGAAAAATGAAGAGAAATGGTGGATCATGGTCATTGTATATGAATGATGATTGTTGATTGCTATATTGTAATTGTTGTTGTGGGTGTTGGAATTTGATATGAAATATGGGAAAACTAGTATAAACAAAGGATGTGCCGCCCAATTTTCCTAGAAATAGTAGCACGTTTTTATAGTCGATTAACTAACGTTAATGCGAATTCTCTCTTGAAGGTAGAAACGTGAAATTGAAGGAGAACAAGCGAACGATAGCTTAGTTAAACATAAAAGGTATGTGAGGCTAGTCCCTTCTTTCTAATGGCATGAATCCTATAGTGTAACTACTTTCTTATCCACGAGCCTATGTCTATAGTTAGCTACACAAGGTAATGAGTTAAAGTACAAAAAGTCTAATGATGTTATTCATCGCTTACACTCACCTTATACGCTAATTCCTTCAAGGTGAGGCAGAATGTCCATGGTTGTTCCATAATGCAATCGGGGATCACGACCTTACGTCACACCGATAGAGTATTGTTGATCTTGAACCTTATGCATGTACTATGATAAGATAAGCATACCATGATGAGCACATTATGATGATGATGATATAACACCGCGCCTAGTTGGCCGGGAAGTCACCGCTAAGGCGGGCAGCTATATGTATACCCCATGGCCAGATGGCATGGGCAGACACCACTAGTGGGCGGCAGGGAGATGATACCCCGGACGCGGGAGGCCTGGACGCAAGCTAATGTTATTGATTATCACACCGATCCGATATGGACGGGCAGCTTATACATTTTGCATATAGGATATGATATTGAGTATGAGTAAGATAACATGCATGACTTATTTTCTTTATACTTGACAGTCATATTCAGATGTTCCATATTGATATCATTCCCATTATCATTGTCTATGCCTCTCATACTCAGTACAATGTTCGTACTGACGTCCGTTTTCTATGGACGCTGTGTTCATGCCCACAGGTAGACAGGGAGGAGAGCTCGATCCAGATCCGTAGTAGTTGTCAGCTGAGTGGAAGCCCTCCATTGTCCCGGAGGTGCTTATGATTATTCTTTTGAGTATATATATATATATATATATATATATCGCCATGTATATATATATTGTTTTGGGCACGACGGGGTCCTGTCCCGTCCCGATATTTAGCACTCCAGTAGAGGCTCGTAGATACACAGTGCGGGTTAGATGGTCTCACGAGATCACTACTGTATACATATCTATATTGTTTTGATATCCTAAGGGCACATGTACGCGAAAGTATTTTATGTTTTCATACGAAATTTGATTTTCCTCTGCTATGAGTATAAAATGATAAAAAGAGCATTAAATGAGTAAAATGAGCGACAGAGCTAGCAGTGCTCGGTGGTTAGCCCCGGGTACCTATCGCGGCCCCTAGCTGGGTCGTGACAAAAGTGGTATCAGAGCAGTTCGGTCCTAGGAAGTGTCTACGAGCCGTGTCTAGTAGAGTCTTGTTTATGGTGTGTTGCGCGCCACATCAATAAACAAGAGGCTACATGGCATTTAGAAAAAATGACCATCCTTCTTCTCATGAGATCGTGCGATAGAGCCATGTTTAAGATTTTATCCTCCCTAAGTGTGTTATGATTTCAGAATGCCACCGAAGGGGAAGGCTACAGTCGCCCAGAAGGGTAAGACTACGACAAAGAGGCGGGTAGAGAGAGAGCCTCCGATGAATATCGAAGAAGGCGAATCACATAATGAGGCCTTATCTAATACCTCTTCTACCCCGCCTAATGTGGAAGGGCAAGGAGGAACTCCAGCTCCAATTCCTCCACCGGTTGCTTCTGGTCAACAAATGACCGAGGCCATTCAGCTATTGACACAATTGGTTGCCGCACAGGCAGAACGACAAAATGTGGGTTCAAGTGACCGGGCAGCAAGTACCAAGGCCCGTGATTTTATGAGTTTAAATCCTCCGGAATTCTTCGGGTCAAAGCCGGATGAGGATCCGCAAAGTTTCTTAGATGAGATGTTAAGGACATTGAAGATTGTCCATGCCTCCGAGATCGAATCCGTGGAGTTGGAATCTTATAGACTCTGGGATGTTGCTGTTTTATGGTATAACAATTGGGTATTATCAAGAGGAGAGAACGCGCCCCCTCCGGTTTGGCAAGAATTCGTGGATGTATTTATTCGTCACTATATTCCACCCGAGGTCTGCCGATCTAGGGCGGACAGGTTTCTAAATCTGTGGCAAGGAAATATGAGTGCTCGGGAGTATAGCATGCAATTTAATTCTTTGGCTAGATATGCTCCGGCTATCGTGGCCGACATGGGAGATCGGGTATATAGATTTGTGAGTGGCCTAGGGCCACGTTTATTCAGAGATTGCTTGACGGCATCCTTGCAAGACGAGATGGATATTTCCCGAATACAGACCCATGCTAGAATTTGGAGGGGCGACAACAACAACAAAGAGGCGACCGTGATGTCGATAGAAGACAAGGCAAGAGGGCCAGATCCATGGGAGCTACCAGCGAACATAGAGGGGGATCAAGACAGACATATTCTTGGTACTCAGGCCAGTCAGTGACAAGTGCACCTCCTCGATTCAAAGGTAGGAGATTTGATCGTTCTTTCCGTTCAGGACAGGGCCAGAGTTCAAGGGCTTCAGATTCCCAGCTCAGGGAAGATTATAGTCAGAGGAGACCCCCAGTGCCGCGATGCAACCAATGCGGCAGATTACACTCCGGAGAGTGTCGTCAGGGTTCGGATGCCTGTTATACTTTTGGTCAGGTGGGGCATATGATGAGGGATTTCCCGTCGACGAGTGGCAGAGTTTGAGTTCAGCCTACAGGTTCAGCAGCTGGCTCTTCATCGGTGCGCCCGGTAGGGCAGATGTCACGACCCAGCTAGGGGCCGCGACGGGTACCCAGAACTAGCCACCGAGCACCACTCGAGCTACTACTCATCTTACTCACTTAATGCTCTTTTATAAACTTTATACACTAATTGTAGGAACATCATATTTTATATGGAAACATAAATGCTTTATACACATTTTCCTCTCGGTCATCAAAATAATATATACACACAAGAGCATCATGTGAGACCATCTAACCCACACTGCGTATCTACGAGCCTCTACTGACATACTAAACATATAGACGGAACAAGACTCCACCATGCCCAAAATGTACTTATATACCAAAAGAAGAATCATAAGCACCTCTGAACAATGGAGTGCTCTCAATCAGCTGACAGCTACTAAGAATCTGGATCAAGCTCACCTCCCTGTCTACCTGTGGGAATGAACACAGCGTCCAAAGAAAAACGGACGTCAGTACGAATATTGTACTGAGTATGAGAGGCATAAACGATGAAATAAGACAATGATGTAAAGAGAATGCCAATGTGAAATAGCTGTATCTGTTACACCTTGGGAAATTCCCCGTACATGTACTGTGAATAGGAAAACGAAGGTCATGGCGTATACAGCATTTCGATGAGTGAGGAATAGTATTTGATAACCCCAAACGAGATTTCAAAACCATCCGAAATAAGGGAAGGAAGTTGTTAAGGAAGCGAGTCGTATGTTGTATATCGGATAAGAATAACGAGCAACGATTTGGTGAGGGCATAATGGTGTCTTAGAGACATGCAATGACATCCCTTAGATTGGTATTGAAGTGTTAAACAAGTGCTAAGAAGGTTCCATAAGGATCGGGGATCAAACGAGACAACGAGAACTAAAACGGAACCACTGGGCATTATACGGTCCAATCTACGGACCGTATAAATTATACCCGCCGTAGATTTGGCCGTATAATTGGCCAAAGGAGGGACCAGCCACTGGATCAAATATACGCCCAGACATACGGTCCGTATAAATAGTACGGACCGTATGTTGGTCCGTATAATGTTGGTCGGCCAGCTTTTTAAATCACTTAAGGGATCATTTTTCCATTCCATCTCATTTCATCTTCCACTCTCCAACTCAAGAACTCTCTAGAAAAGTCTTAAAACACTTCCACCATAGAAATACCAAGGAAATCAATGATCAATAACATCAAATTCATGAATCAAAGTGTGTGAAAACTAAGTAGAGTTCATCTTCCTCAAAGAAAATCAAAGGAGGTGAAGAAGGGTTTTAGTGCTAGAGGAGCATTCTCATTCAAGGCTTGTTCAACCAACATCTAAGGTATGTTTCATGACTATACCGTGTTGCTTGGTATTGGAAGGCTTAGATACTTGAAATATAGAAGAATATAGAAAATGGACCATTACTGAGTGAATAGTGTCACAATTGAATGTTAGTGGAATGGAATCATGAATGTTGATGCGTTATGGTTATGAATACGTTGTAAACGATGTTTAGACCATGAAATGAGTATTATATAAGAGAAAACGCGATAACGAGCTATAACCATAACTATGGGAAAAATTGGAGAGAAATGGTGGATTTTACTCAATGTATATAAATGATGATTGTTGGTATCTACATTGTGGATGTTGTTGTGAATGTTGGGAGTCGATATAGAATATGGGAAAAGTAGTAAAAACAAAGGAAGTGCTGCCCAATTTTCCCTAGAAATCGCGATGCGTTCTTGTAGTCAATTAACTAACGTTAATCCGAATTCTCTCGTGAAGGTAACGACGTGATATCGAAGGAGAACAAGTGGACGATAGCTTAGCTAAATGACAAAGGTATGTGAGGCTATTCCTTTCTTTCTAATGGCATGAATCCTATAGCATGAATTCCTTTCCTCTTCATGAATCCCTATATTCCGGAAAGCTAAAAAGCCTATATCCATAAGTGCCCATATAAGATAATGAGATATGATATGATGATGCCATGTTGATAATGATGTTATTCATTGTTCACACTCACCTTATGTATTGTTCCCTTCAAGGTGAGGCAGAATGCTCATATATGTTCATAATGGAATCGAAGGTTCACGACCTTACGTCACCTTGATAGAATGCAGTCGTGCTAGAGTCTTTATGCACGTATGATGACAAGTATATTTGATAAGAATTTTATTATAAGTATTTTATGATGAGCATGTCATGATCATATTACACCGCGCCTAGTTGGCCGGGCAGTCACCGCTAGGGCGGGAAGCTATGTTATACACCATGGCCAAATGGCATGGGCAGACACCACTAGTGGGCGGCATGAGATGGTACCCCGGACGCGGGAGGCCTGGACGCGGGCTAATGTTATTGATTATTACACCGATGCGACATGGACGGGCAGCTTATACATTATGCATATATGATATGATGATGAGTATGAGTAAGACAACATGCATTACTTCTCTTATGATTTTCATTCAGATCCAGATGTTTCATATTGATGTTCTCATTATATTATTGTTGTCTTCCTTCATTGTTTATGCCTCTCATACTCAGTACAATATTCGTACTGACGTCTGTTTCCTTTGGACGCTGTGTTCATGCCCAAAGGTAGACAGGGAGGTGAGCTCGATCCAGATTCTTAGTTGCTGTCAGCTGATTGAGAGCACTCCATAGTCCGGAGGTGCTTATGCTCATTTTTTTGGTATATATATATATATATATATATATATGCATATTTTGGGCACGACGGAGTCATGTTCCGTCTATATGTATTCAGTCCGTCAGTAGAGGCTCGTAGATACGCAGTGTGGGTTAAATGGTCTCACAAGATGTTGTTATATGTATATATTATTTTTTTTTGATGGCCGAGAGGCAAGTGTATATAACGCATTTATGTTTCCATATCAAATATGATTTTTCTACAATTTGTGTACAAGTTAATAAAAAGAGCCTTAAATGAGTAAGATGAGTAGTAGACCAAGCGGTGCTCGGTGGCTAGCTCCGGGTACCCGTCGCGGCCCCTAGCTGGGTCGTGACAGTATTTGACTGACAATTATAATAGAAGTAATGCATGCAGTCTTAATCATACTCACCAGTATATCATATATGCATAATGTATAAGCTGCCCGTCCATATAGGATCGGTGTGATAATCAATAACATTAGCCCGCGTCCAGGCCTCCCGCGACCGGGGTATCATCTCACGCCGCCCACTAGTGGTGTCTGCCCATGCCATCTGGCCATGATGTATAGTTTCCCGCCTTGGCGGTGACTGCCCGGCCAAATAGGCGCGGTGTAATAGTAATATCATCACCATAACATGCTTATATTAACATAGTACATGCATAGGGCTCAAGTTCAATTATACTATATCGGGGTGACGTAAGGTCGTGATCCCCCGATGTCATTATGGAATAATCATCGACATCCTGCCTCACCTTGGAGGAAGTAGCTTATAAGGTGAGTGTAAGCAACAAATAGCATCATTAACAATATGGCACCGTCATATCATATCTCTTATCTTTTATAGACATTTATAGATATAGGCTTTTAGCTTTCCGGAACATACAAACTCATGACGAGGAAAGGAATTCATACTATAGGATTCATGCCATTAGAAGGAAAGGACTATCCTCACATACCTTTGTCGTTTAGCTAAGATATCGTTCACTTGCTCTCCTTTAACGTCACGTCGTTACCTTCAAGAGAGAATTCGTATAGACGTTAGTTAATCGACTAAGGGAATGCGTCACTATTTCTAGAGAAAATTGGGCAACACTTTCTTTATCTATACTACTTTTCCCATAATCTATATCAACTCCCAACGTTCACAACATCATCCACAATCTTGCATCCAACAACCATCATATATATACATTTACCACATTCCACCATTTTTCTCCAATTTTCCCACATTTATCCTTATAACTCATTATTGTGTTTTCGCGCATTTAATACTTGTTTCATGATATAAACATCATTTATAACGTATTCATAATCACAACACATCAACATTTATGATTCAATCCAATTACCATTCAACCACTTGCACTATTTACCCATTTATGACCCATTTGCTATGCCTTTCTATAATTCAAGTATTTTGACCTTCCAATACCTTAAACAACATGAGATGGTCATGAAACTTACCTTAGATAGTGGTTGAACAAGTCTTGAGCAGCAACACTCCTTTATACTAAAATCCCTACTTCACTTCCTTTGCAATTTCTTGGTGTAGATGGACTTTGATGAATTTCACACTCTTGATTTCACGGATTTGGGTGTTGTTGATCTTGATTTTCACTTGGATTCTTGTATTGGAAGAGTTTTGGAAAGTTCTAGAGAGATGTTGGGTTGTGGAGAGAGAAGATGAAATAAATAAAATGAACTTGGGTCCTTATTTAAAAATTGAAATCTGTCCCGACATCATTATACGGTCCATTATACGGTCCGTATAATCGACCGTAAAACTGCTCCAGTGACTACCCCTTTTCTGTGTCAACTTGACGGTAAATTATACGGTCCGTATAATTGACCGTAAAATCATCCCTTCAGCAACCTTATTTTGTGACTCTTTTACGGTCCATTATACGGCCGTATAATGTTATACGGTCCGTATAATCGACCGTATAACCCATCAGTTCACTGAGTCTTATTCTCGTCATTTCGCTTGATCTCCGATCCTTATGAAACCTTCTTAACTATTATTTAGCACCTCTATACCAGTCTAAAGGACATTGTCCCTCGTCAAAACACCATATACGTCATACCTTTCATTGGCCTAATCACTGTACGCTAGCGGGGGAAATTTTCAATGTGTAACATTCTTCCCCCCTTTGGAACATTCGTCCCCGAATGTTAAACACTCGGGATTCTAGTAAAATTTTGCCAGAGTTTCCCCTGTAATTTGGCACTACCAACCTGTCACAACAACCCATAATATCATTGCTTCACGGGGCTACATTACAATATCAACATATCTATGGCCACACACGACCCAAAGAGTAAAATAAAGCATACATACCTTATACCGTTGACGTCTCAGCTTGGATCTCCCCTGGGGGTTGGAACAAATGGGGGTACTCAGATCTCATCTTCTCTTCCACCTCCCAAGTCATTTCTTCCCGATTGTTGTTCCGCCATAAAACTTTGACTGAAGCTACTTCCTTATTCCAGAGCCTTCACACCTGTCTATCTAAAATGGCAACAGGCACTTCTTCATATGCTAGTTGTTCTGTCACTTGGACATCATCAACCGGAACTATCCTTGTAGGGTCTCCAATACACTTGCAGAGCATCGACACATGAAATACTGGATGGACCGATTCAAGCTCCGAAGGCAAATTTAATTCATAAGCTACCTGACCCACCTTACTAATGATCTCATAGGGTCCGATGTATCTAGGGCTTAGCTTCCCTTTATTGCCAAATCTCATCACCCCTTTCATCGGTGATACCGTCAGAAACACCCAATCCCCAACTTGAAATTTTAGATCTCGTCGGCGATTGTCCGCATAAGACTTTTGGCGGCTTTGTGCTATTAGCAATCGATCTCGGATCACCTTAACTTTTTCCACCGCTTGTTGGATCAATTCGGGGCCTATCAATTATGCCTCTCCTGTTTCAAACCATCTAGTTGGAGATCTACACTTCCTCCCATATAAGGATTCATATGAAGCCATTTGAATGCTGGAATGATAGCTATTGTTATACGCAAATTCAACTAGCGGTAAGTGATCGTCCCAACTTCCACCGAAATCTAGCACGCATGCTCGCAACATATCTTCTAAGGTCTGAATAGTACGCTTGGCTTGTCCATCAGTCTACGGATGAAATGTTGTGCTAAGCTTCACTTGCGTACCTAGACCCTCTTGGAAAGACTTCCAAAACTTGGCCGTGAACTGTGCTCCTCTATCAGTAATAATAGACAATGGAATACCATGAAGTCGCACAATTTCCTTGAGATATAACCTCGCATAATATTTGGCTGAGTATATGTAGTCCTAACTGGGAGAAAATGGGCTTCTTTTGTCAATCTATCCACGATCACCCATATAGAATCATACTTTCCACGGGAATGAGGTAATCCCACGATAAAATCCATGTTGATCGCTTCCCATTTCCAAGTAGGTATTTCTATTGCTTGCAATATGCCTCCTGGCTTTTGATGTTATGCTTTTACTTGCTGGCAGTTTGGGCATTGTGCTGCAAATTCTTCTATGTATCTCTTCATGCCATCCCACCAATATATCAATTTGAGATCATGGTACATTTTGGTTGCACCTGGATGAATAGAATACCGGGAATAATGGGCTTCCTCTAATATTCGACGGCGCAATTCTGCCACATTCGACACACATAACCTGCTTCGGTACCTAAGAACCCCATCCATAGAAACTTCAAATGAAGACTTCTCTTTTCCATGAGATGTGTCTCTGTAATGACACAATTGAGGGTCTTCATATTGCCGCTCTTTCACTTCTATGCTCAGAGATGAAATAGTGGGATCATTAAAGCTAATCCCTGCATCGCTCGAATCCATTACATGTACTCCAAGATTATCTAGTTGGTGGAGCTCTTGAGCCATCTCTTTCTTTCCCGGAGGGACTTTACATAAACTGCCCATCGATCGGCGGCTAAGTGCGTCGGCTACCACATTTGCCTTTCCGGGGTGGTACAAAATGTTCACATCATAATCTTTTAACAATTCTAACCACCACCTCTGCTGCAGGTTCAACTCCTTCTGCTTGAAAATGTATTGAAGACTTTTGTGGTCTGTATAGATATCCACGTGCACACCATACAAATAGTGTCTCCACATTTTTAAGGCATGAATAACCGCGGCCAATTCGAGATCATGAGTTGGATAATTCTTCTTGTGTTTTCGTAATTATCTCAAAGCATATGCAATAACTTTACCATGCTGCATTAGCACGCATCCTATTCCGACACCGGAAGTGTCACAATACACAACATAGCCATCTGACCCTTCTGGAAGTGTTAAAACTAGAGCTGAGGTCAGTTTGTCTTTCAACTCTTGGAAACTACGCTAACAAGCATCACTCCACTGGAATTTAGCTGACTTCTGGGTTAGCTTCGTCATTGGAGCGGAAATAGGATAGAATCCCTCTACGAATCTTCTATAGTAGCCTGCCAGTCCAAGAAAACTACGAACTTCCGTGGCCGTCGTAGGCCTTGGCCAAGTCTTCACAGCTTCAATTTTCTGAGTGTCGACTCGAATGCCATCATCTGAAATAACATGGCCCAGAAATGTCACAGAATTTAGCCAAAACTCGCACTTTGAAAATTTCGCATATAATTCTCGGGCTCGAAGAATACCAAGAACAATCCTCAAATGATCTACATGTTCTAATTCTGTGCGAGAGTACACCAGGATATCATCAATAAACACTATCACAAACAAGTCCACGAGTGGCCTGAACACATTGTTCATTAGATTCATGAACACTGCCGGAGCGTTAGTCAACCCAAACGACATCACCCGAAATTCATAGTGGCCATATCTCGTTCTGAAAGCTGTTTTGGGAATATCCGCTTCTCTAACTCTCACTTGATGGTAACCCGACCTCAGATCTATTTTTGAAAACCACTTGGCACCTTGCAGTTGATCGAATAAGTCCTCAATCCTTGGAAGAGGATATCTGTTCTTTATCGTCACTTTGTTCAGTTGTCTATAATCGATACACATTCGTAGAGAACCGTCTTTCTTCCTCACGAACAGGACCGGTGCTCCCCACGGTGATGAATTGGGCCTAATGAAACCCTTCTCGAGCAAGTCCTTCAACTGTGCCTTTAGCTCTTTCAATTCTGCCGGAGCCATTCGATAAGGAGGAATAGAAATAGGCTTGGTGTCCGGCAACACATCGATGGCAAAATCAATCTCTCTTTCTGGAGGAAGACCTGGAAGTTCGTCCGGAAACACATCTGGGAATTCATTCACTACCGGAACTGATTGGAAAGTTGGTGGCCTTGCCTCGGTGTCATGAACCCGAACTAAGTGATAAATATAGCCCTTGGCTATCATCTTCCTTGCCTTGAGGTAGGAAATAAACCTACCCTTCGGTGATGCTGCATTACCCTTCCATTCAAGCACGGGCTCTCTCGGAAATTGAAATCGAACCACTTTCGTCCGACAATCAACATTAGCATAGCATGAGGCCAACCAATCCATACCCATAATTATGTCGAAATCAAGCATTTCCAGCTCAATCAAATCGGCTTTTGTCTGGCGATCATATATGACAACTACACAATTCTCATATACTTGCCTCGTTATTACAGGATCACCAACTGGAGTGAATACCTCGAAAGGTTTAATTGGCTAGGGTTTCACCCCAATAAAATCAGCAAAATACGGAGTAATATAAGAGAAGGTAGAACCCGGATCGACCAGAGCATATACATCATGGGAAAATATAGTCAATGTACCTGTAACAACATCTGGGGAGGACTCAAGATCCTGTCGCCCAGCCAAAGCATATATACGGGGCTGAACAACACCTGAAGTAGATGCTCCCCCTCTGCCTCTACCTCTACCTGCTGAAGTCTGGGGAATCTGTGCTGTCGGGCGTACCGAAGAAGAACCCGCTGCTGAACCTGTGGGCTGAGTCCCAACTCTATCTCTCGCTGACGGACAGTCTCTCATCATGTGTCCCACCTGTCCACAAGCATAGCAAGCGTCCGAACCCTGGCGGCATTGTCCAGAATGTAACCTACCGCACTGGCTGCATCACGGTACTGGCGGTCTCCTCTGACTATAATCTTCCCTGAACTGGGAATCTGAAGCCCTCGAACTCTGGCCCTGTCCTGAACGGAAGGAGTGGTCACATCTCCTACCTGCAAATTGAGGAGCCGCACTCGTCACTGACTGGCCTGATTACCCAGAATGTGTCTGCCTTGATCCCCCTCTATAATCACTGCCGGCTCCCATAGATCTGGCTCTCTTGCCTTGCCTTCTATCGACATCACGATCACCTCTTTGTTGTTGTCGCCCCTCCAAGTTCTGAGCATGGGCCTGTATGCGGGAAATATCCATCCCGTCTTGCAAGGAGGCTGTCAAGCAATCTCTAAACAAGTGTGGCCCCAAACCACTCACAAATCTATGCACCCGATCTCCCATGTCGGCCACCATGGCCGGGGCATATCTAGCCAAAGAATTAAATTGCATACTGTACTCCAGGGCACTCATGTTGCCTTGCCTCAAATTTAGAAATCTATCCGCTCTAGCTCGGCGGACTTCGGGTGGCAAATAGTGACAAATGAATGCATCCACGAATTCTTGCCATATCGGAGGAGGCGCATTCTCTCCTCTTGATAATACCCAATTGTTGTTCCATAAAACTGCCACATCCCGGAGCCTATATGATGCCAACTCCACGGATTTAGTTTCGGAGGCATGGACAATCTTCAATGTCCTCAACATCTCATCTACGAAACTTTGCGGGTCTTCGTCCGGCTTTGACCCAATGAATTCCAGAGGATCTAGACTCATAAAATCACGAGCCTTGGTGCTTGCTGCCCGATCGCTTGAACCCACATTTTGTCATTGTGCCTGTGCGGCGACCAATTGTGTCAATAATTGGATGGCCTCGGTCATTTGTTGACCCGAAGCAACCGGTGGAGGGATCGGAGCTGGGGCTCCTCCTTGCTCTCCCACATTAGGCGTGGTAGAAGAAGTATTAGACAAAGCCTCATTATGTGATTCGCCTTCTTCTATATTCACTGAAGGCTCTCTTTCTACCCGCCTCTTTGCCGTAGTCTTACCTTTCTGGGTGGCTGTAGCTTTTCCCTTTGGCGGCATTCTGAAACCATAACACATTATTAGGGAGGATAAAATCTTACACATAGCTCTATCGCATGATTCCCTAAGAAGAAGGATGGTCATTCTTCCTAAATGCCCTGTAGCCTCCTGTTTATTGATGTGGCGCGCAACATACCATAAACAAGACTCTACTAGACACGGCTCGTAGACACTTCCTAGGACGAACTGCTCTGATACCACTTTTGTCACGACCCAGCTAGGGGCCGCGACGGGTACCCGGAACTAGCCACCGAGCACCACTCGAGCTACTACTCATCTTACTCACTTAATGCTCTTTTATCACCTTTATACACTAATTGTAGGAACATCATATTTTATATGGAAACATAAATGCTTTATACATATTTGCCTCTCGGTCATCAAAATAATATATACACGCAATAGCATCTTGTGAGACCATCTAACCCACACTGCGTATCTACGAGCCTCTACTGACATACTAAACATATAGATGGAACAAGACTCCGCCATTCCTAAAATGTACTTATATACCAAAAGAAGAATCATAAGCACCTCCGAACAATGGAGTGCTCTCAATCAGCTGACAGCTACTAAGAATCTGGATCAAGCTCACCTGCCTGTGGGCATGAACACAGCGTCCAAAGAAAAACGGACGTCAGTACGAATATTGTACTGAGTATGAGAGGCATAAACGATGAAATAAGACAATGATGTAAAGAGAATGCCAATGTGAAATAGCTGTATCTGATTGACAATTATAATAGAAGTAATGCATGCTGTCTTACTCATACTCATCAGTATATCATATATGCATAATGTATAAGATGCCCGTCCATATAGGATCGGTGTGAAATCAATAACATTAGCCCGCGTCCAGGCTTCCCGCGTCCGGGGTATTATCTCACGCCGCCCATTAGTGGTGTCTGCCCATGCCATCTGGCCATGGTGTATAGCTTCCCGCCTTGGTGGTGACTGCCCGGCCAAATAGGCGCAGTGTAATAGTAATATCATCATCATAACATGCTTATATTATCATAGTACATGCATAGGGCTCAAGTTCAATTATACTATATCGGGGTGACGTAAGGTCGTGATCCCCCGATGTCATTATGGAACAATCATCGACATCCTGCCTCACCTTGGAGGAAGTAGATTATAAGGTGAGTGTAAGCAACAAATAACATCATTAACAATATGGCACCGTCATATCATATCTCTTATCTTTTATAGACATTTATGGATATAGGCTTTTAACTTTTCGGAACATACAAACTCATGACGAGGAAAGGAATTCATACTATAGGATTCATGCCATTAGAAGGAAAGGACTAGCCTCACATACCTTTGTCGTTTAGCTAAGCTATCTTTCACTTGCTCTCCTTTAACGTCACATCGTTACCTTCAAGAGAGAATTCGGATAGACGTTAGTTAATCGACTAAGGGAATGCGTCACTATTTCTAGAGAAAATTGGGCAGCACTTCCTTTATCTATACTACTTTTCCCATAATCTATATCAACTCCCAACGTTCACAACATCATCCACAATCTTGCATCCAACAACCATCATATATATACATTTACCACATTCCACCATTTTTCTCCAATTTTCCCACATTTATCCTTATAACTCATTATTGTGTTTTTGCGCATTTAATACTTGTTTCATGATATAAACATCATTTATAACGTATTCATAATAACAACACATCAACATTCATGATTCAATCCAATTACCATTCAACCACTTGCACTATTTACCCATTTATGACCCATTTGCTATGCCTTTCTATAATTCAAGTAGTTTGACCTTCCAATACCTTAAAAAACATGAGATGGTCATGAAACTTACCTTAGATGGTGGTTGAACAAGTCTTGAGTAGCAATACTCCTTTATACTAAAAACCCTACTTCACTTCCTTTGCAATTTCTTGGTGTAGATGGACTTTGATGAATTTCACACTCTTGATTTCACGGATTTGGGTGTTGTTGATCTTGATTTTCACTTGGATTCTTGTATTGGAAGAGTTTTGGAAAGTTCTAGAGAGATGTTGGGTCGTGGAGAGAGAAGATGAAATAAATAAAATGAACTTGGGTCCTTATTTAAAAATTGAAATCTGTCCCGACATCATTATACGGTCCATTATATGGTTCGTATAAATTTATACGGTCCGTATAATCGACCGTAAAACTACTCCAATGACTACCCCTTTTCTGTGTCAACTTGACGGTACATTATACGGTCCGTATAATTGACCATAAATCATCCCTTCAGCAACCTTATTCTGTGACTCTTTTACGGTCCATTATACGGCCGTATAATGTTATACGGTCCGTATAATCGACCGTATAACCCATCAGTTCACTGAGTCTTATTCTCATCATTTCGCTTGATCTCTGATCCTTATGGAACCTTCTTAACAATTATTTAGCACCTCAATACCAGTATAAAGGACGTTGTCCCTCATCAAAACACCATATACGTCATACCCTTCATTGGCCTAATCACTGTACGCTAGCGGGGGAAATATCCAAAGTGTAACAGCAGACTCCCCAGATGACAGCAGGCCGAGGCAGAGGCTGAAGGGCAGCATCTACTTCAGGTGCCACTCAGCCCCGCGTATATGCTTTAGCCGGACGACAAGATCTCGAGTCCTCTCCGGATGTAGTTACAGGTATATTGTCTATATTCTCCCGTGATGTGTATGCATTGATAGATTCGGGTTCTACATTCTCTTATATTACTCCATATGTAGCTGGTTGTATTGGGGTGAAACCCGAGTCAATTAGACCCGTTGAGGTACTCACTCCGGTTGGTGATCCCGTGATAGCAAGACAAGTGTACAAAAATTGTGTCGTGATGGTATGTGATCGTCAGATCAAAGCTGACTTGATTGAGCTAAAAATGGTAGATTTCGATGTAATCATGGATATGGATTGGTTGGCGTCGTGCTATGCAAACGTTGATTGCCGCACAAAAGTGGTCCGATTCTAATTTTCGGGAGAGCCCGTGCTTGAATGGAAGGGTAATACAACATCTCCAAAGGGCAGGTTTATTTCTTACCTCGAGGCAAGGAAGATGATAGCCAAGGGTTATGTTTATCACTTAGTCCTTGTTCATGATACCGAGGCAAAGCCGCCAACTTTCCAGTCAGTTCCGGTAGTGAATGAATTCCCAGATGTGTTCCCAGATGAACTTCCAGGACTTCCTCCAGAAAGGGAAATTGATTTCGCCATTGATGTGTTGCCGGACACCGAGCCCATTTCTATTCCTCCTTATCGAATGGCTCTGTCCGAACTGAAAGAGCTAAAGGCACAGCTGAAAGACTTGCTTGACAGGGGATTTATTAGGCCCAGTTCATCGCCAGGGGGAGCACCGGTCTTGTTCGTGAGAAAGAAAGAAGGATCTCTACGAATGTGTATCGACTACAGGCAATTGAACAAAGTGACGATAAAGAACAAATATCCTTTTCCAAGGATTGATGATTTGTTTGATCAACTACAAGGTGCCAAGTGGTTTTCCAAGATAGATTTGAGGTCAGGCTATCATCAAGTGAGGGTTAGAGAAGGGGATATTCCCAAGACAGCCTTCAGAACGAGATATGGCCAATATGAATTTCGGGTGATGTCATTCGGGTTGACTAATGCTCCGGCCGTATTTATGAATTTGATGAACAACGTATTCAGGCCTCTCTTGGATCTATTTCTGATAGTATTTATCGATGATATTCTGGTGTATTCTCGCACAGAATCAGAACATGTGGATCATCTGAGAATTGTTCTTGGTATTCTTCGAGCCCGAGAATTGTATGCAAAATTTTCAAAGTGTGAGTTCTGGCTGAATTCTGTGACATTCCTGGGCCATGTCATTTCAAATGATGGTATTCGAGTCGACACCCAGAAAATTGAAGCTGTAAAGACTTGGCCAAGGCCTACGACACCCACAGAAGTTCGTAGTTTTCTGGGTTTGGCAGGTTATTATCGAAGGTTCGTAGAGGGCTTCTCATCTATTTCAGCCCCATTGACTAAGCTAACCCAGAAGTCAGCCAAATTTCAATGGAACGATGCTTGTGAGTGCAGCTTCCAAGAGTTGAAAGACAGATTGACCTCAGCTCCGGTTTTAACACTTCCAGAAGGGCCAGATGGCTATGTTGTGTATTGTGACGATTCCGGTGTCATATTGGGATGCGTATTGATGCAGCATGGTAAGGTTATTGCATATGTTTTGAGACAATTGCGGAAACATGAGAAGAATTTTCCAACTCATGATCTCGAACTAGCTGCGGTCATTCATGCCTTAAAAATGTGGAGACATTATTTGTACGGTGTGCACGTTGATATCTATACAGATCACAAAAGTCTTCAGTACATCTTCAAGCAAAAAGAGTTGAACCAGCGACAGAGGCGGTGGTTAGAATTATTAAAAGATTATGATGTTAATATTTTATACCACCCCGGGAAGGCGAATGTAGTAGCCGACGCACTTAGCCGCCGATCAATGGGCAGTTTATGTGAAGTCCCTCCGGAAAGGAAAGAGATGGTTCACGAACTTCATCGATTGGCTAATCTTGGAGTGCGTGTAATTGATTCGGGCGATGCCGGGATTAGTATAAATGATTCCACAATTTCGTCCTTGGATATGGAAGTGAAAGAACGACAGTGCGAAGATCCGCAGTTATGTCGTTATAGAGACACATCTCATGGGAAAGAAAAGTCTCCGTTTGAAGTTTCCATGGATGGAATTCTTAGGCACCGAGGCAGGTTATGTGTGCCGAATGTGGCGGAAATGCGCCGACGAATTTTAGAAGAAGCACATTGCTCTCGATATTCTATTCATCCAGGTGCAACCAAAATGTATAATGATCTCAAGATGATGTACTGGTGGGATGGAATGAAGAGAGACATAGCAGAATTCGTAGCACAATGTCCAAATTGCCAACAGGTAAAAACTGAACATCAGAAGCCAGGGGGCTTGTTACAGGCAATAGAAATCCCTACTTGGAAATGGGAAGTGATAAACATGGATTTTATAGTGGGATTACCTCGTTCCCGTGGCAAGTATGATTCCATATGGGTGATCATGGACAGATTGACGAAGGCAGCCCATTTTCTCCCAGTTAGGACTACATACTCAGCGGAAGATTATGCAAGGCTGTATCTCAAGGAGATTGTGCGACTTCATGGTGTTCCATTATCCATCATCACAGACAGAGGAGCACAATTTACAGCCAAGTTTTGGAAATCCTTTCAAGAAGGTCTAGGCACTCAAGTGAAGCTTAGCACGGCGTTTCATCCGCAAATGGATGGGAAAGCCGAGCGTACCATTCAAACCTTGGAAGATATGTTACGAGCATGTATGCTAGATTTTGGTGGAAGTTGGGACGATCATTTGCCGCTAATTGAATTTGCATATAACAATAGCTATCATTCCAGTATTCAAATGGCTCCATATGAAGCTTTATATGGAAGGAAATGTAGATCTCCAATCGGATGGTTCGAAATTGGAGAAGCACAATTAGTGGGCCCTGAATTGATCCAACAAGCAATAGAAAAAGTTAAGGTGATCCAAGATCGGTTGTTGACAGCTCAAAGTCGCCAAAAGTCCTATGCGGACAACCGCCGACGAGACTTGGAATTTCAAATTAATGATTGGGTATTTTTGAAAGTGTCACCCATGAAAGGGGTGATGAGATTTTGCAAGAAAGGGAGGATAAGTCCCAGATACATTGGACCCTACAAAATCATTCGCAAGGTGGGTCAGGTAGCCTATGAATTGGATCTACCTTCGGAGCTTGAATCAGTCCACCCAGTTTTCCACGTTTCGATGCTCCGCAAGTGTATTGGAGATCCCACAAAAATTGTTCTGATAGATGATGTTCAAGTGATAGAAAAGCTAACCTATGAAGAAGTGCCTACTGCTATCCTAGATAGGCAAGTGCGAAGGCTTCAAAATAAAGAGGTAGCTTCAGTTAAAGTCTTATGGCGGAACAACAATCGGGAAGAAATGACGTGGGAAGCGGAAGAGAGTATGAAGTCCAAGTACCCACGCTTATTCCAACCCCCGGGAGAGATCTAAGATGAAACGCCGACGATATGAGGTATGTACGCTTTATTTTTATGCTTTTGGTCGTGTGTGGCCACGTGTCACGACCCGACTCGGGGCCGCGACGAGCACCCGGTGCTAGCCCACCCGGGCACCCTCTTAGCTTACTCTTATGCTTACATCTAGGTGAGCCACATAATTATACATGCATTTCCATTCATTCGTCAACTAGTCCCATTTGGACAACAGCACATTTACATCATCATAGGCATCTATGCCACATCAAGGTATATGGGCCAACGTGGCCGACAAAATGATACACAAAACATAGGCCGACAAGGCCAAACTCATCTACCCACACACACACATGTCTACGAGCCTCTAAGAGTATAACATATCACATTAGCGGGACAGGACCCCGCTATGCCCATAATTATATACACAAAAGAATGAGTACCCAAAAGATATGGCTCCGAAGGAAATGGAGCTCTCTATGTAATCTCCGAATAGGCAGCTATGGATCAAGTCTGTCTCCCTGTGCACCTGCGGGCATGACGCAGCGTCCACAAATAAAAGGACGTCAGCACGAAGAATGTACTCAGTATGTAAAGCACGAGCAACATCAATAAATAAGCATCATGAACAACATATGAAATAGCATAGGAGGGGGAGACAATAATATCATCGTCATAGCACTTACTTGCCTTTCGTAGGACTTTCCATTTTTCATACGTATTTGTACACCTACGTCATCATCCGTATTCCATAATAGTACTCGTACCATACTTGTGCTCATATTCGTATACATGTCCTTATTCATATTCTTATACATAGTCATATCACATTCATATTCATATTATATACATAGTCATTTCATATACATAACATTTACATAGCATACCCGACCTCATAGGATCGGTGTTTCATACATACTTGGCCAACCAAGGCTCAAGGTTACTCATACCTGGCCCTACCAAGGATTCAGGGTTATCCGTACCATCTGCAGAGGTGTGCGCGCGTTTCGTAATCGTATACATACTTTATACGTATTCATATACATATATCCTACCCGGCGTTATAAGCTCGGGGTGTCATTATAGCCCTTCATAGGCACATGTAAGTATAATAGCCCGTAGGCACCTTTAGCATCATTATTATTATCATCGTCACTACTATCATCATCATTTTCGCTACATCTATATCTTATGCTTACTCGTCATATGGGGTGCGTAGTACAATCGTAGCACATATCGAGGATCGTGAGCTTATGAGCTCGGAGTGTCAATCATTTGAATACAGCATACTCATATAGAGGATTTAAGAGTTTGGCCAAGGAACCATGCCTTATGAAAGAAGGGTTAGCCTTACATGCCTTTTCGTCGGACTATTCTACACTTGCACGCTTCCTTCCAATGCTAGCGTCTATACCTTCATTAATATCATAACAATGGCCATTAGTCATTCACATTATCCACATTATCTAGATTCCTTAATTTGCCTCTAATTCACCCATATTCGTGGTCATAACATCCAACTTCGTCCATTCGTCTAAAGTGTCTAGTTCATGATCTTAGTACCATTTATAATGCATTCATATCACAACACAACAACATTCATGATTCAATTCAAACTATTCCTCAAAATGTCACTATTCATCATTCATGACGTACTTGACCATATTTTCTACAATCCATGTATTTCAACTCTTCAATACCTTAAACATCATGTAAAAATCATGAATCTTACCTTAGAAGTTGTAGGAACAAGCTTTGGTTAATAATACTCCACTTTGAGCAAAACCCTAGTTTTTCTCCATTTGGATGTCTTGACCTAGATGATCTTTGATGATGTTCTTACTCTTGATTCACCTTGTTTTATGTTGTTGATCCACAAATATCCTTGAAAACTTGTATAATAAATGTAGAGAGAGGTTTTAGAGAGAAGTGGTGTAATGTTGTAATGAAATAAAACAAGTGTTGGTCCCTTTATTTAATGACTCGCAAAATCTGTGCTGAGGTGAACAGTGGTCGTCCATCATGGTTTACGGCCCGTATTGCAGTTTACGGACCATCCCTCGCGATCGTCTTTAACCATTTCCAGAACCAGAAGCTTTGGATGCTTGCATGGTGATTTACGACCATGGTTTACGGGCCGTCCTCCAGGTCGTATTTTACCATTTCTCGGCTGGCAGAAAGTTGAAGCCTTGCATGGCAGTTTACAACCTGCTAGTTTACAGACCGTATACCAGTTTATGGTCCGTCCTAGCACTTTACGACCACCGGGCAGTTGCAATTCTACAACTTCCCATATTTCTTAGACTTCTCATTTTAATCACCCCCGTCCATGCACATGCATTGCTCACCTTATATCTCATCTTAATTTAGCCAACTTTCTCATCTCACATCGGATACCTTTGAAATATCGCCTAAGGTCATCAAACGTCGTTTCTTGCTCATGGACATCATGCACTCATACTTATCACTAGTTCGTTCACTTACGTACCAACGGAATTTTTTTTCGGAGGTGTAACATTCTTCCCCCCTTAAGAACATTCGTCCCCGAATGTTAAAGTGCTCGGGAATTCTACAAAAATTTCGCTAGAGTTTCCCTTATAATATGGCGCTACCATCCTGCCACAACAACCCATAATATCGATGCCACACAGGGCCACAACATAACAACATAAAATTTTGGCCACACATGACCCAAAAGCATAAAAGGAAAATATACATACCTTATGATCTTGACATCTCATCTTGGGCTTCTTCCAAGGGCTGAAATAAATGTGGGTATTTGGATCGCATACTTTGTTCTGCTTTCCATGTCATCTCCTCTCGTTTACTGCTTCTCCATAGAACCTTAACCGAGGCCACCTCTTTATTTCTAAGCCTCCGTACTTGCCTGTCTAATATGGCAATGGGTACCTCTTCATAAGTCAATTTCTCTGTCACTTGCACATCATTTACTGGGACGATCCTAGTGGGATCTCCAACACATTTTCAAAGCATCGAGACATGAAATACTGGATGGACTGACTCCAATTCCGGAGGTAGATCTAACTCATAGGCCACTTTGCCTATTTTATGCACAATCTCATATGGTCTAATATACCGGGGACTAAGCTTCCCCTTTTTGCCAAATCTCATAACGCCTTTCATTGGCGAAACTTTTAAGAATACCCAATCCTTCACTTTGAACTCCAAGTCTCTTCGACGATTATCCGCATAGGACTTCTGACGACTTTGGGCCGCTAACAACCGATCTTGTATAAGCTTGACTTTCTCTATAGCTTGCTGGACCAAGTATGGCCCTATCAATTTAGTTTCTCCGGTTTCAAACCACCCAATTGGGGATCTACACTTTCACCCATATAAAGCTTCATATGGTGCCATTTGAATGCTGGATTGATAACTATTATTATAAGCAAATTCAATGAGTGGCAAATGATCATCCCAATTTCCTCCAAAATCTATCATACATGCTCGTAACATATCCTCAAGAGTCTGAATAGTACGTTCAGCTTGTCCATCGGTCTGGGGATGAAATGCCGTGCTAAGGCTAACTCGGGTCCCTAAACCCTCTTGGAAAGACCTCTAAAACTTAGTTGTAAACTGAGTCCCTCTGTCGGAGATAATAGATACCAGGACGCCATGGAGTTTTACTATCTCTTTAAGATAAAGCTTCGCATAATCTTCTGCCTCATAGGTCGTCCTGACCGATAAAAAATGAGCTGACTTGGTGAGTCTATCCACAATCACCCATATGGAATCATACTTACGTTGAGAACGGGGTAAGCCTGAAATGAAGTCCATGTTAATCACTTCCCACTTCCAAGTTGGGATTTCTATAGCTTGTAACAATCCACCCGGCTTTTGGTGTTCAATCTTCACTTGTTGGCAATTAGGACACTGAGCTACGAATTCCGCTATATCTTTCTTCATCCCATTCCACCAATATATAGACTTAAGATCATGATACATCTTCGTCGCTCCGGGGTGAACAGAATAACGGGAACTATGAGCTTCTTTCAAAATCTGGTGGCGTAAACTTGCCACATCGGGAACACATAATCTTCCTCTACATCGGAGAACTCCGTCTCCTGAAATGTCAAATGATGACTCGTTTTTCTGAGGGAGTGTATTTCTGTACTGCATTAGCATGGGATCCTCATATTGTCGCTCTTTCACTTCTGCTACTAGCGACGAGACTGCTGTATTCTGGATAGTAGCTCCGCTGCTACCTGAGGCCACTACTCGGACTCTTAGGCTAGCTAACTGTTGAAGCTCACAGTCCATCTCTTTCTTTTCTGGTCATACATCACTTAGACTTCCCATCGACCTACGGCTAAGAGCATCAGCCACCATATTTTCCTTTCCGGGGTGGTACAGGATCTCAACATCATAGTCTTTTAGCAACTCTAGCCATCGTCGTTGCCGCAAATTCAACTCTTTCTGCTTTAAGATGTATTGAAGACTCTTATGATCTGTGTAAATATCCACGTGGACACCATATAAGTAATGTCTCCATATCTTTAATGCATGGACCACCGCGGCCAATTCTAAGTCATGGGTAGGATAATTCTGCTCATGTTTCCGTAATTGCCTTGAAGCATACGCAATCACTTTGCCATGTTGCATCAACACACAGCCTAGCCCAACACCTAAAGCGTCGCAATACACAACGTATCCTTCCAATCCCTCTGGAAGTGTCAGAACTGGGGCAGAAGTCAACCGACCCTTTAACTCTTAGAAACTACGTTCACAAGCATCTGTCCATTGAAACTTGGCTGATTTCTGTGTCAACTTTGTGAGTGGTGCAGAAATAGAGGAAAAACCTTCAACGAATCTCCTGTAATAACCTGCTAAGCCCAGAAAGCTACAGACCTCTGTAGGAGTTATAGGTCTTGGCTAATTCTTCACGACCTCAATCTTTTGACTATCCACTCGAATACCATCGGCTGCCACAATATGCCCTAAAAATGCCACTGAGTTCAACCAGAACTCACATTTGGAAAACTTTGCAAACAATTCTCGAGTTCGAAGAACTCCAAGGACAATACGTAAATGATCCGCATGTTCTGCTTCAGATCTAGAATACACCAAAATATCATCAATGAATACGATTACAAATAAGTCCAGAAAGGACCTGAACACATTATTCATCAAATCGATAAATACCGTTGGCGCATTAGTTAGCCCAAATGACATCACCCGGAATTCAAAGTGACCATATCTCGTTCTGAAGGCTGTCTTAGGGATATCTTTCTCCCTAACTCTCACTTGATGGTACCCGGACCTCAAATCAATCTTTGAAAACCATTTGTCGCCTTGCAATTGATCAAACAAGTCATCAATCCTTGGGAGAGGATATTTATTCTTAATCGTTACTTTGTTCAATTGCCTATAATCAATGCACATTCTCAGGGAGCCATCTTTCTTTCGGACGAACAATACGGGCGCTCCCCACGAGGATGAACTAGGCCTAATGAAGCCTTTATCAAGCAAGTCCTTCAATTTCTCCTTCAACTCTTTCAATTCTGCGGGTGCCATTCTATATGGAGGAATAGATATAGGTGTGGTGCCTGGCAACACATCAATGGTAAAATCAATCTCCCGTTCGGGAGGAAGGCCTGGACACATGCTCGTAACATATCTTGCAAGGTTTGAATGGTACGCTCGGCTTGCCCATCTGTCTGCGGATGAAACGCTGTGCTAAGCTTCACTTGAGTTCCTAGACCTTCTTGAAAGGATTTCCAAACTTGGCTGTAAATTGTGCTCCTCTGTCTGTGATGATGGATAATGGAACACCATGAAGTCGCATAATCTCCTTGTGATATAGCCTTGCATAATCTTCCGCTGAGTATGTAGTCCTAACTGGGAGAAAATGGGCTGCCTTCGTCAATCTGTCCACGATCACCCATATGGAATCATACTTGCCACGGGAACGAGGTAATCCCACTATAAAATCCATGTTTATCACTTCCCATTTCCAAGTAGGGATTTCTATTTCCTGTAACAAGCCCCATGGCTTCTGATGTTTAGCTTTTACCTGTCTGCAATTTGGACATTGTGCTACGAATTCTGCTATGTCTCTCTTCATGCCATCCCACCAGTACATCATCTTGAGATCATTATACATTTTGGTTGCACCTGGATGAATAGAATATCGAGAGCAATGTGCTTCTTCTAAAATTCGTCGGCGCATTTCCGCCACATTCGGCACACATAACCTGCCTCGGTGCCTAAGAATTCCATCCATGGAAACTTCAAACGGAGACTTTTCTTTCCCATGAGATGTGTCTCTATAACGACATAACTGCGGATCTTCGCACTGCCGTTCTATCACTTCCATATCCAAGGACGAAATTGTGGAATCATTTATACTAATCCCGGCATCGCCCGAATCAATTACACGCACTCCAAGATTAGCCAATCGATGAAGTTCTTGAACCATCTCTTTCCTTTCTGGAGGGACTTCACATAAACTGCCCATTGATCGGCGGCTAAGTGCGTCGGCTACTACATTCGCCTTCCCGGGGTGGTATAAAATGTTAACATCATAATCTTTTAATAATTCTAACCACCGCCTCTGCCATAAATTCAGCTCCTTCTATTTAAAAATGTACTGAAGACTCTTATGATCTGTATAGATATCAACGTGCACCCCGTATAAATAATGCCTCCATATTTTTAGGGCATGAATAACCGCAGCTAGTTCGAGATCATGAGTTGGATAATTCCTTTCATGTTTCCGTAATTGCCTCGAAGCATATGCAATAACTTTCCCGTGCTGCATCAATACGCATCCTAGTCCAACACCGGAAGCATCATAATATACCACGTAGCCATCTGACCCTTCTGGAAGTGTTAAGATCAGAGCTGAGGTCAACCTGTCTTTCAACTCTTAAAAACTACACTCGTAGGCATCATCCCACTGAAATTTTACTGACTTCCGGGTTAGCTTCGTCAATGGGGACGAAATAGACGAGAAGCCCTCTACGAATCTTCTATAGTATCCTGCCAAACCCAGAAAACTACGAACTTCTGTGGGCGTTGTAGGCCTTGGCCAAATCTTCACCGCTTCAATTTTCTGAGTGTCGACTCGAATGCCATCATTGGAAATAACATGGCCCAGAAATGTTACAGAATTTATCCAAAACTCGCACTTCGAAAATTTTGCATACAATTCTCGGGCTCGAAGAATGCCAAGTACAATTCTCAAATGATCTGCATGTTCTGATTCTGTGCGAGAATATACTAGAATGTCATCAATAAATACTATGACAAACAAATCCAAGAGCGGCCTGAATACATTATTCATCAGATTCATGAACACGGCCGGAGCGTTAGTTAGCCCAAACGACATCACTCGGAATTTATAGTGGCCATATCTCGTTCTGAAGGCTATTTTGGGAATATCCGCTTCTCTAACCCTCACTTGATGATAACCTGACCTCAAGTCTATTTTCGAAAACCACTTGGCACCTTGCAATTGGTCGAATAAGTCGTCAATCCTTGGAAGAGGATATTTGTTCTTTATCGTCACTTTGTTCAATTGCCTATAGTCGATACACATTCGTAAGGATCCGTCCTTCTTTCTCACGAACAAGACTGGTGCTCCCCACGGCGATAAGCTGGGTCTGATAAATCCCTTGTCAAGCAGATCTTTCAGCTGTGCTTTTAGCTCTTTCGATTCCGCCGAGGCCATTCGATAAAGAGGAATAGAAATGGGCTTGGTGTCCGGCAACACATCTATGGCGAAGTCAATCTCTCTTTCTAGTGGAAGACCTGGAAGTTCGTCCGGAAACACATCTGGGAATTCATTCACTACCGGAACTGACTGGAAAGTTGGCGGCTTTGCCTCTGTGTCATGAACCCGAACTAAATGATAAATATAGACCTTGGCTATCATCTTCCTTGCCTTAAGGTAGGAAATAAACCTACCTTTCGATAATGCTGCATTACCCTTCCATTCAAGAACGGGCTCTCCCGGAAATTGGAATCGAACCACTTTTGTGCGGCAATCAACATTAGCATAGCACGATGCCAACCAATCCATACCCATGATTACATCGAAATCTACCATTTTCAGCTCAATCAAATCAGCTTTGGTCTGACGATCACATATCACAACTACACAATTTTTATACACTTGCCTTACTATCACGAGATCACCAACCGGAGTGAGTACCTCAAAAGGTTTAATTGACTCGGGTTTCACCCGAATACAACCAGCAACATATGGGGTAATATAAGAGAACGTAGAACCCGGATCTATAAATGCATACACATCACGAGAGAATATAGACAATATACCTGTAACTACATTCGGAGAGGACTCGAGATCCTGTCGTCCGGCTAAAGCATATACACGGGGCTGAGTGGCACCTGAAGTAGAGGCTGCCCCTCGGCCTGCTGTCATCTGGGGGGTCTGCCCTACCGGGCGTGCTGATGAAGAGCCAGCTGCGGAACCTGTAGGCTGAACTCCAACTCTGTCACTCATCGACGGGCAATCCCTCATCATATGCCCCACCTGACCACAGGTATAACAGGCATCCGAACCCTGACGACACTGCCCGGAATGTAATCTTCCTCATTAGTTGCATCGCGGCACTGGGGGTCTCCCCTGACTATAATCTTCCTTGAACTGGGAACCTAAAGCCCTCGAACTCTGGCCCTGACCTGAACGGAAGGAGCGATCAAATCTCCTACCTGCGAATCGAGGAGGTGCACTCATCACTGACTGGCCTGAGTACCCAGAATATGTCTACCTTGATCCCCCTCTATAATCATTGCCTGTGCCCATAGACCTAGCCCTTTTGCTTTGTCTTCTATCACTGTCGCGATCACCCCTTTGCTGTTGTTGTCGCCCTTCCAAATTCTTAGCATGGGCCTGTATTCGGGAAATATCCATCCTGTATTGCAAGGACGCTGTCAAACAATCTCTAAACAAATGTGGCCCTAGGCCACTTACAAATCTATGCACCCGGTCTCTCATGTCGGCCACCATAGATGGGACATACCTTGCCAAGGAATTAAATTGCATGCTATACTCCCGGGCACCTATATTTCCTTGCCTCAGATTTAGAAACATGTCCGCTCTAGCTCGGCGGACCTCGGGTGGCAAATAGTGACGAATAAAAGCATCTACGAACTCATGCCAAACCGGAGGAGGCGCGTTCTCTCCTCTTGATAACACCCAATTGTTGTACCGTAATACCGCCACATCCAGGAGTCTATAAGATGCCAACTCCACGGATTCGGTCTCAGAGGCATGGACAATCTTCAATGTCCTTAACATCTCATCTACGAAACTTTGCGGATCTTCATCCGACTTTGACCCGAAGAATTCTGGAGGATTTAAACTCATAAAATCACGGGCCTTTGTACTCGCTTCCTGATCGCTTGAACCCACGTTCTGCCGTTGTGCCTGTGCGGCAACCAATTGTGTCAATAGCTGAATGGCCTCGGTCATTTGTTGACCCGAAGCAACCGGTGGAGGAATTGGAGCTGGAGCTCCTCCTTGCCCTTCCACATTAGGCAGGGTAGAATAGGTATTAGATAAAGCATCATTATGTGATTCGCCTTCTTTGATATTCATCGAAGGCTCTCTTTCTACCCGCCTCTTTGTCGTAGTCTTACCCTTCTGGGCGACTGTAGCCTTCCCCTTTGGCGGCATTCTGAAATCATAACACATTATTAGGGAGGATAAAATCTTACACGTGGCTCTATCGCACGATCTCAGAGAAGAGGAATGGTCATTTTTTCTAAATGCCCTGTAGCCTCATGTTTATTGATGTGGCGCGCAACACACCATAAACAACACTCTACTAGACACGACTAGTAGACACTTCGTTGGACTAAACCGCTCTAATACCACTTTTGTCACGACCCAGCTAGGGGCCGCGACGGGTACCCGGGGCTAGCCATCGAGCACCATTCGTTCTGTTACTCATCTTACTCATTCAATGTTCTTTTATCGATTTATACTTTGGACATAAGAAAAATCATATTTTCATTTTGAGAACACAAAAATTCTTTTATATGCATAAGCTTCTCGGCCATCAAAATAATATATACATGTACATGAGAGCATCTCGTGAGACCATCTAGCCCATACTGCGCATCTACGAGCCTCTACTAGAGTACTGAACATAGGGACGGGACAAGACCCCGTCATGCCCAAAAATACATATGCATGACTATATACACAAAAGAATAATCAAGCACCTCCGGGACAAGGGAGTGATTCCAATCAGCTGACAGCTACTACGGGTCTGGATCGAGCTCTCCTGCCTGTCTACCTGTGGACATGAACACAGCGTCCAAAGAAAACGGACTTCAGTACGAACATTGTACTGAGTATGAGAGGCATGAACAATGTAATAAGTTAATGATATAGAGAAGATACTCATATGGAACATCGGAATCTAACTGCCAAGTATAAGAAAACAAATCATGTTGTCTTACTCATGCTCATCATCATATCATATCATATATGCATCATGTATAAACTGCCCGTCCATATCGGATCGGTGTGATAATCATAACATGAGCCCACGTCCAGGCCTCCCGCGTCCGGGGTAACATCTTATGCCGCCCACTAGTGGTGTCTGCCCATGCCATCTGGCCATGGTGTATCGCATAGCTGCCCGCCTTGGCGGTGACTGCCTGGCCAAATAGGCGCGGTGTAATAGTAATATCATCATATGCTCATCACAATATTCTTATCTTATCATAATACATACTCTATCGGGGTGACATAAGGTCGTGATCCCCCGATTGCATTATGGAACAATCATGGACATTCTGCCTCACCTTGAAGGAATTAGCATATAAGGTGAGTGTAAGAGATAAATAACATCATTAGACTTTCTATACTTTAACTCATTACCTTGTGTAGGTAATTATAAAAATAGGCTCATGGATAAGAAACAAGTACGCTATAGGATTCATGCCATTAGAAAGAAGGGACTAGTCTCACATACCTTTGACGTTTAACTAAACTATCGCTTGTTTGTTCTCCTTTGATATCGCGTTTCTACCTTCAAAAGAGGATTCGCATTTACGTTAGTTAATCGACTATAAGAACACATTGCTATTTCTAGAGACAATTGGGCAGCACTTCCTTTGTTTACACTACTTTTCCCATATTTCATGTCAACTTCCAACACCCACAACAACAATTACAATATAGCAATCAACAATCATCATTCATATACAATGACCACGATCCACCATTTCTCTTCATTTTCCCCACATTTATGGTTTTGGGTTCGCTATCGTATTTTCTCATGTATCACACTTATCTCATGGTTTACATGTCATTTATAACGTATTCATACTCACAACACACTAACATTCATGATTCAATACAACTACCATTCACTTATGGCACTATTCACTCATTTATGACCCATTTGCTATGCTTTTCTACAATTCGGGTTTCTTAACCTTCCAATACCTTAAACAACATGAAATGGTCATGAAACTTACCTTAGATGATGGTTGAACAAGCTTTGAATGGATTTACTCCTCTAGCACCAAAACCCTACTTCACTCTTTTTTGGAACTTCTTGGTTTGGATGAACTTTACTTGAGTTTCACACACTTTGTTTCATGGATTTAATGTTGTTGATTATTGATTTCCTTTTTATTCTTATGGTTGAAGTGTTTGGAGAATTTTCTAGAGAGTTCTTGAGTGGTGTAGATGAGAAAATGAAATGAAATGAATGAAAAGGGTCCCTTATAGTAATCACAAAATCTGATTTTTTTTAACAGTAGTCGGGATGCACAGTGGTCGTAAACCCCACTTTACGGGCCGTATTCTGGTTTACGGTCCGTCCTTTGCGACCGTATTTAAGTATATCAATGCCAGAAAGGCATGCTGGAGATCATGGCAGTTTACGACTCAGTTTACGGGCCGTATTTCAATTTACGGTCCGTATTCCAAGTCATTTTCAACAATTTCAAGCATTTGACAGAAAGTTGAAATTTTTGAAAGGTTGGAGGACGATAGCAGTTTACGGTCCGTAAATCACTTTACGGGCCGTATTCCACTTTACGACCAACTGGATCAAAGTGCCAACCTGCAACTTTTCATTGTACGTTCGCAGGGAAATTTCCGAGGTGTAACAATTAGCTACACAAGGTAATGAGTTAAAGTACAAAAAGTCTAATGATGTTATTCATCGCTTACACTCACCTTATATGCTAATTCCTTCAAGGTGAGGCAGAATGTCCATGGTTGTTCCATAATACAATCGGGGGATCACGACCTTTCGTCACCCCGATAGAGTATAGTTGATCTTGAACCTTATGCATGTACTATGATAAGATAAGCATACCATGATGAGCACATTATGATGATGATGATATAACACCGCACCTAGTTGGCCGGGCAGTCACCGCTAAGGCGGGCAGCTATATGTATACACCATGGCCAGATGGCATGGGCAGACACCACTAGTGGGCGGCAGGAGATGATACCCCTGACGCGGGAGGCCTGGACGCAGGCTAATGTTATTGGTTATCACACCGATCCGATATGGACGGGCAGCTTATACATTTTGCATATAGGATATAATGATGAGTATGAGTAAGATAGCATGCATGACTTATTTTCTTTATACTTGACAGTCAGATTCAGATGTTCCATATTGATATCATTCCCATTATCATTATCTTATTCATTGTCTATGCCTCTCATACTCAGTACAATGTTCGTACTGACGTTCGTTTTCTTTGGACGCTGTGTTCATGCCCACGGGTAGATAGGGAGGAGAGCTCGATCTAGATCCGTAGTAGCTGTCAGCTGAGTGGAAGCCCTCCATTGTCCCGGAGGTGCTTATGATTATTCTTTTGAGTATATATATATATATATATATATATATATATATATCGCCATGTATATATATTTTTTTTTGGGCACGACGGGGTCCTGTCCCGTCCTGATGTTCAGCATTCCAGTAGAGGCTCGTAGATACGCAGTGCGGGTTAGATGGTCCCACGAGAATACTACTGTATACATATCTGTATTGTTTTGATAGCCTAAGGGCACATGTACGCGAAAGTATTTTATGTTTTCATACGAAATATGATTTTCCTCCGCTATGAGTATAAAGATGATAAAAAGAGCATTAAATGAGTAAAATGAGCGACAGAGCGAGCGGTGCTCGGTGGTTAGCCCCGGGTACCCGTCGCGGCTCCTAGCTGGGTCATGACAGAAACCTCATTGGAATCTTCAAGTTTCTCGTCAGAATCACCAAACTATTTATCGGAATCTTCATCTCTCTCGTCGGAAACTTCATTTTGTTCTTGATTTTTCCCCAGACCTTCAAACCTTTATAAGAATTTCTTTCATATCTCCCTTCTTCTTCATAACTTCATCAAAAATGGATTTAACCCCAGGGCCCTCTTCTTATGGTGGGATCTCCTCAGCCGATCGAGACTGAGGTTAAAGTTTCGTTCGAACCCTGGGGTAAGGGCATCATCCCTTCAGTATACCACTCCGACTCTGAATTCACGGATGAAAAGCCCGCAAGGGATAACAACGCTGACCGGGGTTATGATGTCAGGCGTTACCCCTACGCGATTGACGCTACTATTATTCCCAGGGTCCGTTCGGAATGCGGTTGGAGATACCGCTGTTACACCTTGGAATTTCATGTCGTCGCATAGTGAGTGAACTACTGCGAGCTTAAGGATAACAGGAAGTTCTTAAGATTATAATATGGATAATTAGTGGTCTTAGAATGCGTACGTTAAGATCTTGAAGCTATATGAATTGATGGAATAAGGAGTGATAAGAATAAGTAGAGTATAAGTGAGGTTTAGGAAAGGTTTCATAAAATTACTGCGTTAAGAATTGTTTGGTAAGGTCTTGAGGACGAGTTATAGGGATTTTTAGATCATTAATGAAGTATTAAACAAGTGTTAAGAAAGTTGTATAGGGATTGGAGATCAAACGAAACGACGAGAACAACTTCGGAAAAAACTGTGAGTTCCACGACCACATCCACTGACCGTGAAACCTTCCACGGAACGTATACTGGTCCGTAGAATACCCAGCAAAGATGATGATTTCCTGGTGGTAATCCACGACCAGTTGTACGAGCCGTACAATATTCCACGGACCGTACAAGTGTCCGTGGAAGTCCCGACGAGCTGAATAAGTTCTGATTATATAAATGTGTTCCCACTTCATTAAATTCATTTCCCACATTCCTTCATCTCTCTCAAGACCTCTAGAAGGTTCCATACATTTCATCCACAAGATTTCAAAGGAAATTGATGATCAACTTCATCAAACCAATACGAATCAAGAGTATGAAACCTATTAAAGTCATCTAAGCTAAGAAATTTCAAAGGAAGTGAGTTAGGGTTTTTGGTGCAAGAAGAGTATTGCTATTCAAGGCTTGTTCCTACAATATCTAAGGTAAGTTTTACGATATTTTCATGATGTTTAAGATATTGAGAAGTTGAAACACTTGGTTTGTTGAAGAATATAGAAAATGGGTCATAAATGTGGGAATAGTGCTATTGTTGAGTAGTAGTTTGGAATGAATCATGAATATGGATATGTTGTTATTTTAAGTAGATTATGAATGACATTTAGAACATGGAATGAGCATTATAAGTGAAATAATATAATAGTGAATTATGACCATGATTATGGGGAAATTGAAGTGAAATTGTGAAACGTGGATAATATAGATAAATGATGATTGTTAATTATGACATTATGAATGATGTTACAGATGTTCGGGAGTTGATATGGAATATGGAGGAAATCATATAAACAAAGGAAATGCTGCCAAATTTTCTTTAGCTTCAATAAGCACGTTCTTATAATCGCTTAGCGAATGTTAGTGCGAATTCTTTTAAAGGTAAAGACGTGAGCGTTAAAGGAGAACAAGCAAGCCATAGAGTAGTTAAACGACAAAGGTATGTGAGGCTAGTCCTTTCTTTCTATGGCATGAATACTATAGCACGACTTTTCCTCCCTCTTCATGATTCTCCTACATTCCGGAAAAGCTAATAGCCTATATTCATGTGTAGCTATATGAGCTAAGAGATATATTATGAGCCCAATAATGATGATGATGAGCTTGAGTCTAAAGGTTCTAGAGTTTATGAGAGGATGTTCCTATATAGTTAATGATGTTTGTTCATTGCGCACACTCACCTTATATACTATTTCCTTCAAGGTGAGGCAGAATGTTTATAAATGCTCCATAATGAAATCGGGGATTTACGACCTTATGTCACCCCGATAGAGTATAATTGTCTTAAGCTTCCAATCATGCATTATGCTAATAGTATGATGAGAATATGATAAGTCTATGATATGTACATGTTGATGATATTACACCGCGCCTATATGGCCGGGCAGACACCGCTAAGGCGGGTAGCTATATGTATACACCATGTCTAGGTGACATGGGCAGACACCACTAGTGGGCGGCATGAGATGGTACCCCGGACGCAGGAGGCCTGGACACAGGCTAATGATTATCACACCGATCCGATATGGACGGGCAGCTTATACATTTATGCATACATGATATGATGATGAGTATGAGTAAGCTAGCATGTGTTATTTCTTTTATAACTGACAGTCATATACAGTTGTTACTTATTGATGTATCCTTTATCCCATTGATGTATTATTATTATTATTATTTATTATGCCTCTCATACTCAGTACAATGTTCGTACTGACGTCCGTTTTCTTTGGACGTTGTGTTCATGCCCACAGGTAGACAGGGAGGTGAGCTTGATCCAGACTCGTAGTAGCTGTCAGCTGACTTGAGAGCACTCCATTGTTCCGGAGGTGCCTTTGATCATTCTTTTGTGTATATATGCATATTTTGGGCACGACGGGGTCCTGTCCCGTCCTCATGTCTAGTACTCTAGTAGAGGCTCGTAGATGCGTAGTGTGGGTTATATGGTCTCACGAGGTTGCCATTATGTATGTATATATATATATATATATATATATATATATATATATATATATATATTATTTTGATAGCCGAGAGGCTTATGTATATGAAAGTATTTGTGTTCTCAGAAGGAAAATGATTTTCTTATGATTTAAGTATGAATTTGATAAAAAAATGTTTAATAAGCATGATGAGTAGTAGAACGAGTGGTGCTCGGTGGTTAGCCCCGGGTACCCGTCACGGCCCCTAGTCGGGTCGTGACAACTGCCCCGCCGAGATTATAATCCCGGGCCCTGATGACGACATCACCACTTATGTGGAAGGGTACTCATCCGTTTATACTTACCCTTTCACCACTAATCTTGACTCCGATTGATGAGGTCATTCTTGATATGTGCAACACATATAAATTGTGCCTTACGAAAATTGGGCCGAACGTTTGGCGGATCGTCACATGCATCCGCTTTTTGGCTAACAATGTTAGGCTTCCATTTACTCTACGGCACTTGATCCGTCTTTATTCTGCTCGAATTTTTTGTGGTGGGATCGTGAAGCTTATGAAACGTGGAAAGTACCCAATTCTTTTCAGCCTGGACAAATATAAAGATCGTGGTTGGCTCGAACGCTTCGTTCGGGTCGAGACTGAGGAGATCGTTCCTCGAGATTACCTCCACTTCCCCGAGAAGTGGAACAAAGCCCGTAAGTTCCCTCGGTGTTTCTTATTTCTTCTGTTTCTTGTAAGTTCTTTATTTCTCTAACATCCTTCCCTTTAATCCTTTTCCACTTTCAGCCAAAGTGTGGCTATCGGTACCATATCCGATTTTTAGAAGTGGGTGGATGCCATAATGGCATAGCATGCCCATGGAATCTGTACTTAGAGAGACCTCTCCGCAGGTAAGTGGGTAGCAAAAAACTACGGTGAGCCTTCCGTTTATTTTTTGCACTTTTTTAGCTTTACCTTATAAACTTTATTGGTGATTAACCGTGTGTTATGCAGGCCTGAAGAGGGGTAAAGTCAATTTGAGGCCTGAGCATTCGGATGCACCCCCGGCGACCGAAGAAATGTTTGATACGACCAGTGTGGATCTTACCGAGGCTTCGAGGAGCAAGATGCGGAGTAAATATTCCAAGCCCTCATCCTCAACGGGCCAAAAAAATAAGAGAACTACTTAGACTCGGATGTTGAGAGATGTTCCCGAGGGCGACATTCTTATGAGGTCCGTTGGTGCACACATGACCGCCGCTACCGGTGTTAGGGCAAGTGGCATTCCGGTCATTACGACGGAGGGAAATGTGACCGAGGTGGTTGGTTAGAATGCTAAGGGTGGCGATGCACAGCCCTCTGATTTGCCAGACCTCGGCCCGTCAGGAACCACAGTCCCAGAGAGTCCCATTTTGATAGATAACGAATTGCCTTCGACTGAAGCAGCCGAAACTACTTCCTCCCTCCCCCTCGAGCAGGGGGAATTTGAAAGTATGTTCGATGTTGATGCCTCTACTCCCACTGCCATTACAGATCCTACGGGCTTTAATTTGCCTATTCCTCAAGGGCAAAAAAGACCTTTGAGGGCCACCGAATCAGGTTCCCACCCTCACCTAGTCGATACTTTTCCAGCCCCAAGTGCTAAGCCGAATGAGACCAGGTCCATGGTAGTCACTGTCCCTTCGGACACGCACTTCATATCTCGACCGGTCGAAATAGCCAGTTATCTTCGGCCCTTTGCATCGGATGAGGACTGAGAAAAAATGGACCGAGTTTTGTGGAAATGTCTCTTCAATGAGAGTATGCATTCGGAAAATCGGGTATGTTCAACATCCTCAATTTTGATTTTATCTTGTGATTTGTACTTATGCCTAATCTGAGTTTTTCTTCTTTTCCGCAGTTCGTTCTTTTGCAGCATGAGGGCTTCCTTCGATGTACAAGGGAGAATGCCGGGCTGCGTAACCAGCTTAAAGATGTTCGTGGCCAGCTGGATGCACAAGGTCGTGAGATCGAAAAATTCAAGATCTTGTTGCAACAGAAGAAAGATCAGTTGCTTTCAGTGGGTGACACCTCAGTACCCAAGGACGAGCTTGTAGCTGCCAAGGAAGGCATGCTTAAGGCTGAAAATGACCTGGTGGACCTACTCGAAATGTATCCTGTTCTTTCAGTGGATAAGCGGAAGCTCGAGGCAGTACTTGAAGAGGAGGCGACTGCCGATGCTAATCTGCGACAGGGGCTCGAAGCTGCCAAGGCTGATATTGTCCACCTCACCGTCGAGCATAATGCCGAGAAAGAGCATTCGAGGGTAGCCCAACAGAAGGCTGATGTCCGGGCCAGGTCTGTTGAGGGTCTCAAAGAACAGCTCGAAGCGGCCAACCGAGATCTGGATGTACTAACTCAGGAAAATGCCGGGCTGATGACCTAGATTTAGCAAGCCTTGTCCTAGTGACACCGGATTCAGGCCCAAGCCGATGCTGATGTCAAAGCTTCCATTGACCGTTCTACTCTGCGAGCTGAGCATATGAAATGGAAAACTCGGGTGCTTACCCTCAAAGAAGTCCAGCACGGCATTGAGGACATAGGTGCGAAGATTGCTCAGGCCGAGGAGATAGAGACTCGGACCCAAAAATCTCTCTTGGGTGACAGTTCGAAAGAAGAGCCTGCTACTTTTGAGGAGTTAGATTCCAAGGAGGAGGAATAGATAGGCCCTTAGGCTTAGAAAAAATGTTATCTTTCTTTTGTTTGTAAATTTTTGTTGAGGTCGGTATTTGGCCTTATGTAAATATATTTTGTAAGTGTTTGTCTCACCAAAGTCATTGAAAACATTGTCTATTTAATGTTTATTTGAACTAAGTATGCTCAAACTGATAATTCATTCAAATGTAGACTCCGGCTTGACTTGAGGCGATATTTGCACAAGTTAGTTTGTTTAAGGTGAATCACCTTCTGAGAAAAAACAAGTTTTGCACTGAGGTTGGCGACTTATGTACATTCTATGCTCGTGAATTCGGACGTCTCCTAATCACTTCGGGCATTTGGGCTGTTATTTCCAGCCTTTCAGACTTAAGTGTTTTTGAGTCTTTTGATTTTAGGCTAA